>NW_004955421.1:3004875-3021915 GCF_000276665.1 Chinchilla lanigera | reverse complement strand
TATGATTTTCTGTAGAGTTTTTATCATGAATGGATGCTAGACTTTGTCAAAAGCTTTTCCTGCATCTTTTAAGATTATCATATAATTTTTGTCCTTGGCTCTGTTACTATGGTGTATACATTTATTGATTTTGTATATTGAACCATCCCTGCACCTCTGGGATGAATCCCACTTAGTCATGGTGTATAAATTTCTTAATGACTTGCTGCAATCTGTTTGCCAGTTTCTTGTTGAGGATTTTGCATCTATGTTCATTAGGGAGATTGGCCTGTAGTTCTTTTTATTGGTTGGATCCTTCTCTGGTTTTGGTATGAGGATAATGCTTGCTTCCAGTAATGAATTTGGGAGTATCACTTCCCTTTAAATTTCATTAAAGAGTTTGAGAAGTATGTTAACCTTCTCCAAATTTCTTATAGAATTCAGCAGTGAATGGTCCTGGACTTTTCTTTGTTGGCAGGATTTTTATTACAACTTTGATTTCATTAACTGTGGTTTTTTTTTTTTTTAGGAGTTTTATATCTTCGTGATTCAACTTTGGTAATTCATTTGTATCTGGGATTCTGTCCATTTCTTCTGCATTCTCCATCTTATTAGAATACAAGGTTTCAAAATAGGCATAGGTGATCTTCTGGATTTCTGCAGGGTCTGTTGTGACTTCACCCTTTTCTTCCTAATTGTGTGGATTTGAGTTTTTTTTTTCCCTCTGATAAGGAAAGGGTAAAGTTTTGTCCGTTTTATTTAATCTTTCAAAGAACCAATCATTCAATTCATTGATTATTTACATAGTTTTTGTAGTCTCCACTGCATTGATTTCTGCTCTGCTCTTTATAATTTCTCCCCTCATATGAGCTTTTGTCTTAGTCTGTTCTGCTGTTTCTAGAATAGGTTCAACATTAACTTTTGAGGTTCAACATTAAGTTTTTTGTGCTTGCTCTGTTTTCCTGATTTGGGTATTCACTGCTATAAGTGTCCCTCTTAGGACTACTTTTATGTGTCCCACAAGTTCCAGTATGCTGTACTGTCATTGTTAGTTAATTGTACAAACTATCTAATTTCTTCTTTAATTTAACTGTGACC
Organism: Chinchilla lanigera; assembly: GCF_000276665.1. Taxonomy (NCBI): domain Eukaryota; kingdom Metazoa; phylum Chordata; class Mammalia; order Rodentia; family Chinchillidae; genus Chinchilla; species Chinchilla lanigera. The sequence goes on along the minus strand of NW_004955421.1, from coordinate 3,020,838 downwards.
CATTGATTGTTCAGGAGAGTGCTATTTAATTTCCAAGTGTTTGTGAAGTTCTTGTGATTTTTTTTGTCATTGATTTCCAATTTCATTGTACTATGGTCTGATAAATATGCATGAGATAATTTCAATACCTTTGCATTTACTTAATAATGTTCTATGGGTTAGTATATTGTCTGTTTTGGAGAACATCCTATGTGAAGCTGAGAAGAATATGTATTCCAATGTAGGATGAAACATTCTATACACATCTACTAAAGTTTAAAAGTTTGGTTCAGGTCTAGTATTTCATTGTTGATTTTAATTTGTCTATTTGAGCTGCCTTTTTGTGACAGTGGGTACTGAAATCCCCCAATACAACTGTATTAGTGCTTATTTAATTTTTTCATGCTCATTAGTATTTGTTTTATATAGCTGGGTGCACAGGTATTTGTTGCATATGTATTTATGACTGTTATCTTTTCCTCTTGAATTTTCCCTTTACAAAGATGTAGTAACTTTCTTTATCTCTCCTAATAAGTCTTGGTTTGAAATTCACTTTTTCTGCAAATAGAATAGTTACCTTTTCTTTTTTCTGAGCTCCTATTACATGGAGTATTATTTTCCATCCTTTGACTTTCAGTCTATGAATTTCTTTTTTGATTAAATGTGTTTCTGTAAAAACAACATACTGTTAGATCATGCTTCTTGATCCATTCTGCCAGTCTGTACCTTTTGATTGGTGAATTGAGGTCATTGACATTAATAGTTGTAACTGATATGTATTGACATCTTTATTGTGTTATTTTCCTGTTGTTAGCTCCTCCTCTTTTTTTTCCTCCCTCTCTCTGTTTATTTATTTGCTTTGCATGGTGAATTCCTTCTGATGGGGCTTATGGGGTTGTAGTTCTTGTTTTCTCTTTCTAGAATGTCCTTGAAAACAGTTTGGAGTGCTTGTTCCTTGATCACAAATTTCTTCAGCTGTTCTTTGTTGTAGAACTATCTTATTTCTCTACTGGTTTTGAAAGACAGTTTTACAGATTATATTAATCTCAATTGCAGTTGTTTTCCTTTAGAGCTTGAAATATTTCACTCCTAGCTCTTCTTCACTTGAGAGTTTATGCTGAGAAATCCATTGTGATTCTGATGAGCTTTCCTTTATAGGTGATTTTTTTCTTTTCCCTAATAGCTTTTAATATTCTGTTCTTGTGCTGAATTTCTGAGACCTTGATTATTATATATCTGGGTGTAGATTTATTTTGGTTACGGCCAATTGGGGTTCTATATGCCTCACTTACATGTGTGTCAGTTTCTGTCTGCCAGGGAAGTTTTCTACCATGTCTGCCAACCGTTTTTGTTTTTGTTTTTGTTTTTAAATATCATTTGTGCTATCTCCTGCTTTTTCATTGACTCCAATTAATCTTAAGTTATTCTTCTTTGCATCATCTAGAATCTGTTGTATTAATTTCTTGTTGCCTCTTGCTATTTTAAAGAAATCTTTCTTTTCATGATCGCTAGCTGCAAGCCTGTCTTCTGTACCTGAGATCCTATCCTCACATTGGCTTAATCTGCTGTGGATACTTTCTATAGAATTTTTATTTTCCTGGATATCTGCTTGAATGTGCCCTGTAGATTCCATTTCTTTCTTCTGATGAGCATTCTTGGCTTCCATAATTTTCTTAAGGTCATCTATTTTCAGGTCTGGATCTCCTCTAGAATTACTAAACATGGTTTTCATTGTGGACACCATCTCTGCAGTTATGTGAGTGATTACTTCTGATTTGATTTTTTTCTAGAGCCTCATTCAATTGCTTTGTTGTTACCACTTCAGAGAGGCCAAATGCTTGATTTTTGAATTGTCCCATCTTATTGCCCTCTGGGTTTGCCTTTGGTAATATTTGGGGTTACATCCTTTTTAAGTATCTCCCCATTTGCTTTTCTTTCTTTTTTTAGTTTAATTCTTGGGGTGATGTTTGTGACAACTGTTTAGAAAAATTATGTCACTTTTGGCTGGAGCAGTACTAATAGCAATGGAATAAAACACAGCATAGAAAATGACTACTGAAATAACCATTAATTTGCACCTTTAATTGTATGAACTAGATTTTTGTTATACAACAAAATCTTAAACAAACTAGAAAATTGTGTGCAATATACAAGTCCTTAGTATATCAATTTTGCCCTCGGGGTTAAAATTTAAAATGGGTTAGGGAGAAAATACAACAGTAGAAGAAGAGGAAGAGATTAGAAGTTTGGAGGACAAAGGAGAATCATGCTAACTTGGGGAAACTGATGCAGAAGATTGGAGGGAGCAACAAACAGACTAGACACTATGTTCACACTCATATAAATATAATTTCATACATTGAAAGAGAAAGGAAAGAAAGGAAAAATGCAAAACTACAAAAGAATGAGAGAGGAAAACAAAAATAAGAAATCAGTAATAAGAAAAAAAAGCCCACTTCCAGATTTGTCTCTGCTGTCACTGGTAAATAGTATGTGGGGACAGTATGCTGGTTCACGTTGATTTATCCCCAAAAGCCAGCAAGCCTGCACCCTCTGGTGGCTTGCAGCTGTCAGCTCACCTTTCATGGGCCTGAGCCCAGCTGAGAGCTGCTAGATGGAGCCAGCAGTTGCTCTGGGTTTTAAGCTCTGTCAGTCTCCAAAATGGTTCCCCCACCTATCGCTCTCTTTTGTGCGATGGCTGAACCCTTGGCACTCACTGGCAGTTAGTGCTGTCCTTCATGGCGGCGCATCCATGCTCCACCCCACTGCTGTGTCTTTCCATGCCAGTCTCTGTGTTCTCCAGCACTTGCTTTGTATCAGTAGGTTTGGGCCGCTCTTATCACCCAGTGTTTCTTGTTTTGGGGAGAAGGCATTGTTAGGTACCTCCTAATTCTTTGTTGAAATTTCCCTCTTCTCTCTCTCACTGGGCTTCAATTCATACCTCAGTTCTTTCCTGGGTCCTGGGGGGACTCATCTCCCTCCTTTTTAGCCTCCCTATGTTTCTATATTCCAATGTTTGGATGGCAGCACTCAGGAAGTTTCTTTCTCTGTTGCTTAGCACTCTGCCATCTTGCCCCAGGTCCTTCTGCATGAGTAATCTGATGATTCACTTTTGACCTCTAAAATTGCAAATCTGGTTTTTCCTGTGCTAGCGTACTGAATTGAGCTACCTCTACCAAAAAGTCAAAAGAAAACTTTTTTTAAAATAAAACTTGGATTGGTGTGGATCCATTTGACCATCTGTGATGCTCAGGTAAATATATGCAAAACCAGTTAGATGGAGCATAAAGGTGGGTCCAGATTCCATTTTGACACATTTGCACACATGTGTACTCCTTGATGTTCATTACACCAAGTGAGTAAACCCATAAAGTGCTTCCTGTATTGCTCAGGGAAAAGCACTGAGATGCACAGCTGGCAATGATAACACTAAAGTACAAACAATAGAAAAGTAAGGGTTGGATCTTCTGGACCCAGGCTTATGCCCTAAGAGATTAATTTGTGACTATCAGGTATTTTGTCCCAGCAATGAGAAAAGTGACCAAGTGTTTTGAGATGGATGTGTCACTCATGCAACACTACAGAGAGAAACAAATCACCTAAAACTGTGAGAAAAGATGTGCAACACCAAAAAAAAGCCAGTTCTTAATAAGACTTACCCTAAAAAATGTTAGTATTCTAATACCATTGATTATTCAGTAGTAATGTTAGTAGGGAAAATGGTCTCCTGTGTTTTCTTTTATAGTAGAAAGAAATAGGAAGAACTACAGATTTATCATGTGACACAAAATGCACACCAAAAAGTTTCTTTTTTCTTTTTTTCATTTTTAAGAGTACAAATGATTTCCTACAGTTATACTTAGTGTTTTCAGAATGGAATGTTCAAGTGCCTCTAGTTTCTAACCAAACCCTGGCAGAGTTTATTTCTAATGCTAGGGGAAAGATAACTGTAGTGGAAGGAAAGTAGGAAGATGTCAGCAGAGTCAAGGTGACAGAGCAGAAAATGAAAAGTTGACAGTGAGTAATACAAATATAATTTTTGCCATGAATTAAAAACCAGAGCAGAATTCACAAGTAGCAGTAACACTGAGAGTTTAAATGACTTTACACTAGGTCCTCCAGTCCCTAAAATGAAAAGCACAGTATTTTTATAACTGTCATTTTCCCTTTCCACATCACTCTCTGTTACTGCCTTTAAAAGGTTCTTTTTCTATTATTTTCTTCCATCTATTTTTCTTTAAGCTGTTTTTCAACTTTAAAATGAAGTATACTCCATGTAGAAAAATTGGAACATACAGAAAAATTCTTAGCAATAAATTTAATTTCTTAGTCCTTATCCTCAGAGGCACCATATTTAATATTTTGTCTTATTTTCTACAGTACTTTACTTTTTAACAATGAATATTTATACTTATTATTACATAAATTTTAATGTTTACCTAATGTTCCCTCAAATATATTTTATTATCTTTTAGGAATGCACCATGCAGTTTTATTAATTTTTTAAGAATTAGAAGTAACTATATTTTGAAATTTGACAGTTATTTTTCATTATTCCTTCCAAAAACTTGGAAATTATCTGATAAGTATCCTGTGGATATTTATAGTTTCCAGGTTTATTTTCTTAGATAATTTTCTAGAATATCTTTTTTTTTTTTTTTTTTTACTAAGGATTAGAGTATTTCTTTGTGGAACAGAGTAGCACTAAAGATCATCACATTCTGGAACACACTGTGTAGATAGAGGTCAGTTTGGGAGAAGCAGCTTTCTTCGAAAAGCATAATGTGATTATCAGAAAACTAGAAATGAATGTTATATAGTTACAGAATAAAATATAATTTAAGAAATTTATCTCCACTTGCACTATTTTAGTTCTAAGGTAGATTAATATCTCCATGCAAATCAGGATATGACTTGACTAAACCAAGCAATGTTATTTTAATCTTTAAGTTCATATTATATCAAAATTCCAAAAGTTTGATTAATAATCAATAATATTTGCAGAACAAACAAACAACTGTGAGGAGCAGCTAAAGCTGGAAATAGATCATATTTGTAGGGGCCAGACAAGGCCACAGTGCTTGAAGCAGTCAAGCTACCTCAGTTTTGAGAAAAACATCCTGCCTAGACAGTTTCAGTCATTAGTCACTAGGCAACCTTGTGTCTCCTTATTTATACTTTGCAAAGGTATAAATAAATGCCCCAATGGTGATTGTCCAGTTCTCCTCCCATCAGGAGAGAGGACTTCCGATTGACCTCAGCTCTGTCTTCTGTCTTTATTTTCTAAATTCTTTCACCATTTTCCCCTGAGACCACCATAGCTGCATGGTTCACAACAAACAACAAAAACAAAAGCAAAAATATCAGCCAAAAAAAGTCAAATTCCAATACACAGTGGTACCTCGGTTTACAAACTTAATTTGTTCTATGATTTTGGAAAGGATAGCCATGTTTGTGTTTGTGTGGGAAAGATGACTGTAGTAATAATGTTTGTCACCCAATGCAGAATTTGCAAAAAAATCCAAAATTTTTCCAAATACTTCTGTTTGCAAACCAAATTGTTTGCAAAGAAAAGCATTCATCAATTGAGGTACCACTGTCTTCCAGTTATGGCTCAGGTATGGACTATCTAGATTGTATATAGGAAGCCATTTAATCCCCTGGTCCTTTAATTTTCTCTTCAGTAGGAAGAAATTCTTAAACTGATAAATTGCATAATGAATGCACCATATTATTCATTTCTAAAGAAGTAACAGGTTTTCAATGCAAGAAACTGATTTTGATTCATTACAAATCAAGTATGCCACATCATTCAGAGTATCTAATGGAGTAGAACTTCTTTTCATACAAATTCACCATAATGAAGAAACATTTGAAGTACTTTTTGAAATTGTATGTCCCAATGACCTCAAATTCCTCTTTAACAGTGCAGCCTCAATGTTTTCTTCCTCACTCCAGGAATCTGGGACACCCAAGCAGACACTGGGAAACTATTGTCCTCTTTTCTCTCTTTAAGATGGGAGAAATGTAGACATAAGTTTTAAACCATTTACCAGGACCTTATCACTCACAGGAGGAAGGATAACAATCATGTAGCAAAAGCAAGCGTTCTAAAAGTATCCTCCAGGGGCTGGGGATTTAGCTCAGCGGCAAAAGTGCCTACCTGGCAAGCGCAAGGTCGTGTGTTTGGTTCCTGGTACCGGAGAAAAGCCAAAAAATAAAAATAATAAAAGTATCCTCCAACAAGTCCCAACCTTAATATTTGTGATCTGGTACTATAAGAATTTCTTATATCTTTTTCCATGTCTTTGTGGTTTCCTCTGCTGGTATCATGTGCTGTCCTCTTGTCCACCTGCAATTACTCCTTTCACTCTTGACAGCCCAAGATTCTTCTATCCATCCTAGAAAAGTCTGCCTGAACAATACTTACTGATGAATGGCATTCTGTGCCCCTGACACTGCTCTGTACCCTGTCACACTTGGCAGGTATGTTGTACCATATGTGTGTATGTCCCCCCTCTGGTCATAAGTTTTCACCCACAAATTTCTGCACTGTACCATATACTGAGTAAGATGATGTTCTAAGTCCTATTATGAAAATACATTTATATGATGATTTCCACAGGATGTCTTCACTTAAGGTAACGGTCTCATCTTATTGCTATTTAATAATTATAAATAGATAACTATCAAGCCAGTCTCCTTTTAGTGCTCCTAGACCCAAAGAAAACCTTTTTGCATCCCAGCTAGGAATGACAGAAAGAGAGCACTGGCCTCTAGGGGCTGCAAGGAGAATATTGCCTTGCAGACACATAACTTAGTGGACATAAGGACATTGCTCATGTTTGCATGGTTGAAACATATGTAATCTCTCCAAATGAAGTTTGCTAGAATTTGAAAGCTGAGACAAGTTTTGGTTAGTGGGGATCCTGTCTCCTTCTTCCATCTATTATGAACTAAGATTTTGCTGCTACTCCTGGTTTAGTGAATAGAAGTGATATCTATCCTGGGAGTGACAGAAGCAGCCGAGCCAGTGAGTGCCATTTCCAGGACTCCCTGTAACCAAGTATTGTGTCCAACAGGATCATCTTCAGTGTGGGTGTGGAACTATAGTGGCTTCAGATAAAATGTAAGAGCCACTCTCCCTAAGGAGGATTATTCTGCAACACATGGGTGAATAACATAAAATGTTCCTAGTGGCCCAAATGCAGGATGCTAAGTCCAGCAAGTCTAGTCATTCACGTATGTAAAAAAGAAGTCTTTTTAGTATTTTTCCACAAAGAATAATATCTAAACTTCAGCTCTTTTGCTTTCTTTTCTTGAGTTATTAGGGTTTTTTTTCCAAAATAATTTCTTACCATTGAAACAATAAAAAAGAAAAGGAATGGAAGAACATCTACCTTGAATGAAACTAGAAAGCAAAAAAGAAAGTATTCAAGAGATAAAAATATGAACATATTTGGCAACGGGAAAGGGACTTGTGTGACCATCCTCAAAAGTCAATAAACATACATCCAAGGAACAGTTCCGCTATTTCTGTTTTGGTGAAACAGGCTGAAGGACAAGCCTTAAATCTGTGTTTAGAAAGACCTTACATGAAGATGTTCACTGTCGGTTGTTCATGCTGAAGAGAGTTGAAAGTTTCCTTTGTCACTTGTGTATACACACACACAGACACACACACAGACACACACACACACAAACACACGCACACAGCAGCAGCAGCAGTCACACTGTAATATCCAGACAAGGACTGTCTGCCTCCTGCCCTGCTGTTGGACACTTGCTTCATTGTAGAGACTGGCCCAAGTGCCTCCTTGAATCTCACAATCTTGGAAATTTTAGAGCTTCTGTTTCCTCTTCTTATCATTTTGGACCAAGGATCATGATTGTCAAGGACTTTGATTCCTCAAATTGGATACTTCTTACCATAAGTAACTGATAATAAGAGGAAATTATCCTTCATTCTGGGTCGTTGCATTTTTTTGAATAAAGAGACTAATCTGAAAAAGACCTTGAGTTCGCGTTGGTGAAGAGCTCCACCTCCTGTTCAGTGTGGGAATGTTCCCAGAGCCATTCCCATCAGCTACTAGAGCAGTCAGAAAAGGAGACATGGCCCTTTTGCATGCAAATTTTCCCGTTTATTGACTGTTCTAGAAATTGAATGGCATTTACATTTTGGTGGATATTGGTAACGGCGAGAAACATTAAATGGAATAAGACTTTACATGTTTGACCTACAGTAAAGAAAAAATGTTGCCAGCTATTTTATTGAGATTTTACCTTTTTCCTTAGGAAATTCAATTTGGTGCCTCAGGAAAAGCAACAAGAGCCTGTTCTCTTAGCTTTGTATGATAAATGACTTGGAAGAGCGTCAGTAACGATTCAGCTCAAGTTAGCAAAGCATCATCATTTCCCTGGCTCATAAACTGAACCAGTTCAGTCTGCTCAACTGTAAAATTCGGCTTGTGATGATTTTGGCCTTATTCTCTCTCAGTGTTCTGCCTTTCCTTACAAAAACAGTTTGAAGAGGAAGGAAATAAAAGAGAAAGTGCTTATTATCAGGCAAACATACTGATGGTCCAGTATAGATTTTCAAGGGCGGATGCTGCTAAACAAGTTACGTTTTCATTTTCTTGTTTCATTGTAAGAATTTTTTTTTTTTTTTTTAGCAACAGCAGCAGTAGTTCTTTTTATCCTTTGTTTTATTGGAAAGTCACAGATTCAGTACAACTAACCAATCTGATTGTAACTATTAGCATGTTGTGTAATATGGAGGAAAATGTGTTACGCTGGAAACGTGAAGAACTGAATCTTCCTCCTATACCTAAAGCCAACTTACTGTACCCTTAAAGTTTTCACACCTCTACTGACTTCACTTGCTCCCCAGGTAAGGAAGGATTAACTTAAACAAAAACCTTTCCTTTCGCTGGGGATTTAGCTCGGTGGCACAGCGCCTGCCTGGCAAGCGAGAGGTCGTGAGTTTGATTCCTGGTACCGGAAAAAAAAAAAAAAAAAAAAAAATAAATAAATAAAATAAAATAAAAAACCTTTCCTTTCATACCAGTTACTATCTCATCCACCCAAAGCACAGAGAACTTTAGAGATACATTTAGTATGTTCCTAAGAGTGGTTATATTTTCCTATATCAAAATGGTGATATTTTGCATCATTATAAGAAATTCTTATATAGAATTTATTTGCAATGAAATTCCATGAACTTTTACCTTCTTGACTGACCTTTCTCAGAAGCTGAGCCTAGCTCACTGATTTCTTGCATTAGATGGTATGATTTTGACACCAGACAGTAATAATGACATGCTAATGTGACTTTGGTATAGTAGTTCCAAGATGACAGAGACATCATAAAAAAGTACTGTATTAATATCATCCAATTAAATTATTGCCTATATTATACCCAATATCCTGAAACAATTATAATTGAGTGTACAAATAAATATTTCTTATCCAGAACACAATTATTGTGAAATATTAGAGAAAATTGTTTATTCCATAATAACATAAATATCTTTATTCCAAATTCTGTTTTTGAAAACCATCATCACCAACCATAGAGAAACATTTCCACATAGACATGAGGTTATTTAGTCATCTAATCAGGGTTTATTCTTATGTTGATCCCCAAATTTCAAATTAGGAATGTTAGGAGAAACCAGCATTTTATATATTTTTGATTCTTATAGTACATTTAAAAGACAGGTTTTAAAAAATAAATATAAATATTTGATAAAAGGATGGCATCATTACCCAAATCATTTCCAAGGTAGTTGCCAAAAGATAAGTAATTAAAGATTCGTGTTTCTAGGAACAGTTAATAATATGACAATGACTATAGCAAATGGCAAAAAACAAGTGATGTAAAAATGCTGTGGTATGTGGCATATATTCTATAAAATTATTGTGATTTACAGTAATCTAAGATAGGATGATTATAAATATCTTTCTATATTTTCTTGATTTTCTTTAGGGATCACTTTGCTTAAATAAGAAAAAATGATGTCATATCAAAATACTAAGATATGTAAAATACTTACTGCAGTGCTAGAAGGTATTAATCAGTGTTACTTTCTCCAGCCCCCTTCCTGCTCTAGGCTACTTTCTGTGCCCAACTGAGTCATCAGTGTAAGGTTAGGGTGCCTAAAATGTTAAGGATGCTGCCTTATATTGCTCCTAGGTGTAGGCATATGACGCACTGATTGTACACACTGTATGTAAAAGTATCATAGACTGAGTTCTACTCTCAGCACTTACCTTATATTTATGCCCTTGTCCTAGTTCTCATTATGTTTTCTTTTACCTTTTGCTGAACATTCACATCCAACAATAGAGCGCATATTCCAGTAAATTATTTTTCCTTCTCCTTCCAGCCATTTCAGCATGTCTCTCTGCATCTTTCTATCCTTTCTTCCCAAACTGACAATAACACCCCACCCAAACTCTTAATAGAACACTTTATATAGTAACTTCTCACTTTTAATTTTACTTCAGTCCTTTGAAAAAATTCTCATATCCGAAGTTTTGCACTGCTTTGTTAACTTATTCACTAGAAATAGTATGTTGTCATTTTATCTACTGACGCCATGACAGTTACAAAATCTTGCAAATAATCCCTCAGAGTACCCTACATAGCAACAAGTTATATTTTAATTGATTGTCCCTTAGAAGTTTACTGGTTTGGCTTAAATTTCTAAGAATAAATGACAGAATATTTAGTTAAATCTTTTTCCATGTTAACTTACCAACTATCAAGAGACTCTGGCCCAATATGAGAAGCCATAGGCAAGTATGAAATTTGACATTTTAAATAAAAAACAAAATCTATTTTCTATTTCTCAAAGAAGCAAGAAGATTCTTTCTCATGGAAAGGTCAGTTTTTACAGTATTCTGATAACTTGACAATTGTTTGATTATCTAAAAAAGAAAAATTATTTAAAAATATTTATACCACCTAGGTGCAGAATAAAAAAATTCCACTTTCATGAAATATTCTCTTAGAATATTCCAGAATATTCTCCTAGAGAGGAAGAATAAAGGGAAAATAAAATGATTACAAAATGTTAAAGAAGCTATTGACTTTCATATGACATCTGTTTTTTAAAGGCATTTCCATTCTTACTAATAGATAACAAAATAGAACAACTGTTTAAAATAATTGCTATTGATGTTAAGAAATAAAAGATCTTTGTTTGCAAATGTACTTTACATATACAAGTTATTCAACATTCAAGGTAGCTCAGGAGGTTAGTAGGGCAAAAGAAATCTCTTAAAACAAGCCACTGTTTTTTTTGTTTTGTTTTGTTTTTTCACTTTTTTCTCACAAGTTTACTACATGTGCTCAGGGACTTAGCAGCAAGTGTGAATCATTGCCACCTTGGTTGCTCTTGACTGAGGCTATCTTTATTAGACACCCATCAGGAGGCATCTAAATACAAGTTATTGCCAGTTCAATTAGATGGAGAACTTCCAAGTGTCAGCTTTGCTCAGTGAGCAGAGTGAGAGCCAAGAGCTGGTTGAAAGATAAGCCAGAGGAGCAATTTTCTGCTGGCTCCTCCACAGGAGCTCAAAAACACCACAATTATAAACTTGGGCTTCCATGTGCAGACCTTACGTAACTTCAGTCCTGCTGAAGTAAACAGAATCTTATGTGTGAATTAAAAAGGAAGGAAGGAAGGAAGGAAGGAAGAAAGAAAGACAGAAAGAAAGACAGAAAGAAAGACAGAAAGAAAGACAGAAAGAAAGAAAGAAAGAAAGAAAGAAAGAAAGAAAGAAAGAAAGAAAGAAAGAGAAAAAGCAAGCAAGCCTTAGCTAGCAAGAACTGGTTTCTGGAAAGAGTTTTACATTGGTCCTATGCCAGCACCGCAACCAACATTTGACTATCACCTGAATTCAATATTCGCTATCCACTGATGTCCTAAAACCCCTCGGGTCACCGTGTGTTACAGTGATGTTTTCTGGGGAAAAATAATTTATGGTCATATGTACACTTTGAGATTTTTATGTGAGTCCCAAAATGGCATCTGCTTTGAAAAATCATTAAGAAAAGGAACAATATCTTTAGAGTGTGAAGTTTTCTATTATAAATGAATAACACCATCCCAACAAAGTAATAGGGAAAAAGTTAAATGAAAGGCAAAACAAATATGTTAACATTGTTTTATATCTGGTTTCATATGCATTTATACCAATATCCCACAGTAAATATGTTCATTGCTGATTGCAAACAAATGGTAATAAAAAATTTTAAGTATTACTGATTTTGATAAAAGCAGAAGAGGTATACATTTTTGTTAATATAAAATCTATTTTAATAACATCTTCACATAAATGCTAAACAAAGATTCAAAAAATATTGGTAGTGAGTTTCAAATTATTAACTGTGTGGGGTTATCCTCTCTGCCTTGTGCTTCTTACATGAAAAATAACTTTGTCTATGCTCACCATAGTACACTGCTCATCCCTAAATGAACCAGTCATGGAACCCATCATCCAGAAAGTAGTACCACAAAAAGTCACTCCACTGAAGCACACTGGAGTTTAAAACAATCTATGGGCACATGTAAGGGAGCTAAGAAGAGAACTTTCAGTTGTGGAAAGTTTCTGTGAGGTCAGTTTTAGGATTAATTTCCATAGGAATTTCTTTAAACAGAAAGAGTGACCTGTATGTGGCTAGCTTGGACAACACTGTGAAGGCTTAGTTCTGGGTGTGGAATATTTCCTGAGTAAGCCTTGATTTTCCTCATAAAAAGCATTTTCTTGCCCACTTTTTGACATGATCCTTGATTCCATTTATGGGGGAACTTACTTTACTTTTTCTCTCATGGCTGTCTCTGAAGAGTGTAGTGGGGAGACATCATTCTTTCAGGGTGCAGTTTCTGAGCCTGCATTCTGGAGCACTCTACTCCTGATGCATGGCTGCCCAAGACTAAATCACAATTTAAAATGTAGCCTCAGGATTTCTTTGAAAATATAATTCTTTCAAAACAATAAATTCTTCCCCATGCTACTTCTGTATGTTTCATGTGTCAGCAATCTTTTTGGGAGCATGATTTGTATGTAAATTGTGCTACTTTTGTTTTGTTTTATATTTTCTTTTCATTTTTTCCTTCTTATATCTGTCTAGCTGTTGTGAAAATGCTGTGTCCTTATTCTTATATTTGCTTTGAGGCATATTAACCTATTGAAATATATTAATACTAAAGGTAAAGAGCATACCTTTAATTTGATTAATTCCAACAAATTAAATTTTAATGGGTATATAGATTTTCTTAATTTTGTTTCTACACTTTGAATCTAAAAGCAATGAGCCATTTTAACTATACTGTTAAAAATTTCTGGACTCTACTTATTCCAGTTCATTTCTATGTTCACATTAGGCAATTATTTTAGCTAGCTTATATCTTCTTTTTAATTGCTTGCTAAATACATCCAATTGCTTTTAGTTCAATACCCATGTGGTTTACTTATCAACATTTTTTTTGTCTTTTTGAGACGGGGTTTCACTATGCAGTTCAGGCTGGTCTTGAACTCACTTTGTGGTCCAGGCCGGCCTTGAACTTGCAACGATCCTACTGCCTCAGCCTCCTGAGTGTTGGGATTATCAGGAATGCCCCACCACACCTGGCTCTTATCAACATAATTTTGATTGTTATTTATGAAATATTTTTTATGTTAGCATAAGCTTTCATTTCTAGACTTGGTTCTTCAGAACAAGAGATCAAGTAGGAATGTATTTATAATTTTAAGAGGGTGTTTTAGAGTGACTTGCTTCAAACCTGAACAGTCCTACAATGAACATCTGCATGCTGCACAGCTGGGGAATCTAGCTGCTCAACTAAAAAACTGGAAGCCTCACAATAAAAGGGAAGAACTACTCCTTCCCTGTATGAAGCTGAAGGTCTGCAGTGCCTCTGGGGAGTCATGGGTATGAGCCCGTGTTTAAACTGAAGAGTGTGGAAGGTGATATCCAAGGTGACAACAGCAAGAAAGACACCCTTTCAAGAAAGGCAGAGCATGTTGTTTTGAACTCACCATTCTTTTCCTTGGATGATTCTGACCATGCTGAGGGTCAATGTTTCCTGCTCAGTGGCTGGGCCACAAGCCAGGTGCTAACAAACATACCCAGAAGGGTACTTTAACAATTTTCCAGATGTCTTTCAATCCAATCAAGTTAGCAAGCAAGATTAACCCTCAAAGCTCCTTATTTGATGAGGCTGGATCATGCTGAGGCTTGAGGGCCACTATAGTTCTTTACAGCCTCATCATGTATGTTTGTATATTCCCCTCACTGAATACTTCGCATTATTTTTAGGTATGTTTTAGAGTTTGTGAGTTGAATTGTGTTCATTTCCTTATTTCTTTAAAGTTTTGTTAAATATTTTAAGTGGATTTCAAGATTGAAGATTTGAGCAAAAATAATTTCACTCCATCATATTTAATTAGGTTTCACAGTAAATAAAAACTTAAAGATACATGGCACATATTAGATCTCTTATTTTTCATTAATTACTAGAAAGAAAATATTTTTCAATCAGACCTTGGTTGGTCTCTAATCTACAGAGCATTTTAAAAATTAAAATAGCGAATGTATACCACATCTCTTGAAAAACCCACATAAACATTAATAATAGAGTACAAATATGTAAATGCCAAGGACTAAGTAAACAGTCAAAGTAACATCAGTGGATTTGTGATTTGAATATCTTTCGGGGAGATGAAATGGTAATAGAACAATGAACGGTCTCTACCTGAGAGTGTACCACAGACCATAGAGCTAATAGAACCAAGTACCCACAGAAAAAGATATTTTTGGTGAGAATTTGATTTGGAGAGCCCTACAAAACTTCAGAATTTAGAAGCAACTGGTGCTACAAAAGTTGGAACTCTTTGTTGGGGCTGAAAACAGAGAAACGGTTCAAAATTTATACTTGTAATGCTTCTATTTTCAAGTATTCTCTCCTGCACAAGGCCTATTGATTTCCACCTTCACTGACTCCTTTCCAAAGCAAGACACAAAGTTTAATGAAAATAAGCCACAAAGTAGGGAACAACAACAGCCATGGGGAATGGAATAAAAAACAAGGTTGTAAGTGGCAGGAAGTGAAAGTACAACCTCATCGGCTCTTTTCCCAGAGTGTTAGCAAGTGGGTGTACACTCCAGGTAACATACTAGAACATTCTCCTGCAGAGATGTGCAGTTCAAGGCAAAGGATAAAGAGATCTGAAGAAATGGATATTTTATTTTGAAACCCATTGCTCTACATGACTTATATTAGTAAATAAAACTATTCAAAGCACAGAAAAATAAAAATTTAAAAGATGAGATATGTTTCTGTATAAATTCTATAAGATACATATAAATATATCTAATAAACATATACCAAGAAGAAAAAGAAATTGAAACTAGAAGCATTTATTTACTATATTATGTTTAAATAAAAACTAGCAAGTAGCAACCATTTCCTTTGTGGTATATGAGAAGATATTTTAACTTAAGAAAGAGAATATGAACAGATAAAGAAAAAGAAGGAAATAAAAAGAACTCAGAGGAAGCAGAGTCCAAGACAGGAAAAAAAGGAAAAGAAAGATGATGACAATAACACGAGCAAAAAAACTCAGACATCTTTGGAGAGATGAGAAGATATCGTATGCAAGAAGTAATAGATATTCTAAAGAGCACAAGAGAAGAAGATGATGTTTTGTACTGCTGAATTTTTAGCTTAAATAGTAATAGAAATTGCCATAAAGTATGCAGTTGCAGCAACATGAGCAAAATGTTAAAGATGTAAAATAAAAATAAAATATGGAAACATCATATTGTCTCCCTGGTGTAGAAACCTGAAAGAATAAGTAAAACTCAAAATGTACAAGAGACTATATGAAAGGGAAAGAAATTGCTCAAAGGAAGGAACAACTGGGATGAGGGAAAGAAGAGAAAAGAAAGAAGGAAGGCTATATATATATATA
>NW_004955421.1:2985083-3004520 GCF_000276665.1 Chinchilla lanigera | reverse complement strand
GTGCTTGCTTTGTTTTGTTTATGTTTGTGATATTGGTATGCTGTTATTGTTCTTTTTTTTCTTTTACCACTCTCTTAAAATTAAAAAAAAGTAAAAATAAATACTAAGACAATTATAGAAACAATCCAAGGGATGAAACAATATAGTAAAAATACCAATGAGACAGAAGAGGGCAAAGATGAAGAGGAAATTAATAAAGAACAAAATATCTCCTGATTGAAAGAGATGTTCACAATGAACAGAAAACAAAACGATGACATATTAGAGCATCTGGTATGGAATAAACATTTAAAAAGGTTTCATGTACGAAAGAGGAACTACAGAAGATTACAAATCAAAAGGTTTCAATCTTCTCGGAAACAGAATTGGAAAGTAAAAGAAAGAATATCCAAAATTCTAAAAAATTCTTTTACCCTGGAATACTATACCCAGCCAAACTACTCTCAAATCTCAGGTTAAAACAAATAGCATAAGCAAGATTAAACTTGCTAAGAACCTTTCTTCTTAGATAACTTTGGAAGATATATTCTACCAATAAGATGTTGGAATAAACGAAGAAATAAGAATACAGAATCTAGAAAAAAAGAAATCAATACTAGATCATGTGACAGTTCAGAGAAATGTGCTCAGTAAAACCATTCTAGATTACAGTGGAAGTAAAATGGGCTCCAAAAGGAAAGTCTCCAGGAAAAATAAGTGCAATAATTAATTTTTTTGATGTACTGAGTTAGGGAAAAAATGGAAATATTCTGGAAAACTATACAATAAGTACGTAGAAAAGAAAAAATGTTTTGTAATATATAAAGACTAATATTTTGCTGATTAGAATATAGCACTAATTGGAATGCATTTAAATGAATTCACCTATTGACAGTTATTAACATTAACAGTGAATACTGATATACCCAGTGTGTATGAAGTAACTATGCTTGCAATACAGAGGAGATGTACTTGGGGGGGAGCATATTTTCTGGCTGAATTGTAATCCACCATAGTAATAAGTCAATAAATTAATGTGTAAATGGGTAAGTCTACAAGTAAGCAAATTATTCAGAAATATGAATGCAAATACATAAAGAAATAGCTAACAGAGTTGGACATTTTTGTTTCTGTCCTGTGTGGTTGGTAGCTTTTCTTATTCTCAGTCATTTAAAATAATTTAATTTTTTTGAAATTTTAATAATATAATTTATTTTAAATGGCTTACAATAATTTAATTTTTAGTTTCACTTTAAAAAATAAAATATAAGTGAAATTTACAAAATCAGTACTTTTGCTGTTTATAAAGTCTGGATATCTTACCTAGTCCAGCCACTTGAAATAAGTGGCTTTACTTTTGCATTAAGATTTTTGTAAAAAATATGTGAAATATTTAGCATTTATACTAAAGCTGCCATTTATATTAAAGCACAAAGACAATGATCCTCATTAGAGGAAGAATGGATCTATTTTTGATGAGATAAAGTAAGATGCTAATTCCTGCCAGGAGCAATAGTATGGGCACTGACTGTACATAAATATTAATGTCCTCCAAGATGAGGCAGTAACCGCAGAGTGAAAATCCCAGGGAGTAACAAGAAATAACACATACTACAGCATGAATAAAATGAAGAAAAGGTTTTTAAATGCCGGGTTGAAGAGTTGACTTTGATCTTCAGCAAATGAACATCATTTGGGGTTGCTGGACATCAATTTCAAAAATTTTCTTGCTCCCTTGAATATAGTGTGGCACATTTAGGGAACCATGTTAAAGTTCAGAGGTATAATAGAAATCAGTTTCCTCTTTTATTTTCCTAAGCTTTAAACATTAAGGCTGACCCTTATTTTTCTCTTCCCTGAAATCTCCGTCTCTCAAATACATGAGAAACATTCAAATATTCTCTCTATTCAAGGGATAACTGCACTTACCCTGTTATTGTGCTGTGATCCTACTCTATGACTGACAACAGATCACATATTTCAAAAGGTAATGATGTTAATACCTATTTAAGCATAAACAGATGGAGTTGTGCGAAAAGAACAGTGCTGTGAGGCATAAACCCTATCCAAACATCTTAGAGGTTGGATGTATCTTTCTACATGAGATCTTTCAGCTCTTCACCTCTGCTTCAGTCCCTGCCTCTGTGGAAGTGATAGACTCATGAGCAAAAAGAAGATGAAGTCATTCTGCAATAATAGAAGTTTTGTAAACAGTCACTGTTTCCCAATCTTTTCAACATTAATAGCATTGATAATAGAGAGGAAATGTGGTTTTAGGGAAGATTTAGTGTCCAGTGCACAGATTTCCAAAGCCAGAAACTGACCTTGCCTCATGTTCTGTCTTTTTAAATAATGGTTACTTAAATGCATTATATGTGCTATTAATGCACTCACTTTTTGATTTACCGTTGAAATGTTTTACTTTATTTACCAGTTCCATTACACATCCCAATTTCTTGTAATATTTTCTAGGAATTTTGACAACCTCATTGGTCCCTTGCCTGTACTTATTCCACAGTGCAGAGTGCAGATCTCTGGTGATTGGAGGTTTTACAGGTGAGCCAGCTGCTCAAAGCTGGGCCTGCCAGCAACCCCAGCCAAGATCTGGGAGTCTTAGAATGAGGAACACTGCAGAAAACACAATTTTAGAAATAAAAAAAAAAAAATTGTGCTCTAACTGGGAGCATTGAAAAGTGGCTTTGGTTCCTGAGCCTCAGTTTCCTTACTGAGGCAATAATACTACTTCACCCACAGGACGGAGGAGGAGTTCATAGAAAAAACTACACGAGGCTCACCAAGAGCAGGCCGGGTGCTGGTGCTCAGTGATAGCCCTCTTCTGTATGTTGGGACCATTTTTGTTCCTGCTTTCCTTTTCAGTAGGGTGTTGGATGCTCTCTGGCAGGTTCCAAGCATCATATTTATGCTCTAGAGGCTGAACTTTATTCTCAGAAATTTTTGCCTCATGCTTCTCTCATAGAAAAGTAAGTTTCTTGGCAGTCAGGAAATGATTTTAACATCCTTAAATGTAAGTGAGAATGACCAGTATCTATGTTTTAACACACAGGAAAATGTTTTTCAATAGACTGGTACCTCTGTACATGAACTCAATTCTCTCCATGATTCTGGTCACACACTGAACTGGATGAGAACGGAATCAAACTTGCTCACCTGTGCAACTTCAACATTGAACTAAGTCACTGAATTTGATTTGGTTCCTGTCCACCTTTGTTTGTGACCAGTGCTGTAGAAAGAATCAAGTTTGTGAACTGAGGCATCACTTAATGCAAGAAATTAGTGGTGACATCTTAGCAGAAAAATTAATGATAGTCATTTGTTTCATAAGGTTCTTCCCAGAAGATGTGCAATTGTTACTATTGCTGTCTACTATTCATATGTGCACATACGTTTGAGGTTCCCTAGAACTACTTAATATAGATTCTCATCTCTTGGGAAAGGAACCTGGAAAGATTTCTAAGGAGACATGAGATAGGGCCATCACTGCTGAACTAAAGAGGGAAACCAGAAGAAGAAATGATTTGCAATCAGGAAGGAAAATCTTCCTCAGGATAAAGAGCACAACACAATAAAATAAAAAGAATTACTCTGCATGTATAATTTAAAATATTTATCAACATTCTTAATTCCTTACAAAGTAATTACAGTGCTAAAAATTCTTCTTTACTAATGCATATATGCAGAAAATAGAATGGAAAAGCTTGGAAAGTGTTTCAAAGATGAAAGTGAGATTATGGCAGGAGGTCCCTCCATGTGTTCTGGTTTGACACAGTTGCAGAGGGAAAACTGCTGACATCTGAAAACTGCAGGAATCTCAGTCTTAGAAAACCAGACAGTGGGTCTCACAGACAGTGAAACTGAATATGAAGATCTCAACAGGTGGACTGGCTGGAGCCATGATAAACTATTTAAACTTTTGTGTATAGTACAGGAACCAGAACAGCATGCACCAATACAGGAAGCCATTAAAAAACTAGCAGATGGAGATAAGAGAGGAAAAAGGCAGGGCAAATAGGAGCCAGAAAGATAGGAAATGACATTTCCAGATCAACTAATAGCCAGTTGGGAAAAACTGCAAATCTCTGAAACCAAATGAGCCATGGGAGAAAAGTTAACCCTGCTCAAAGCGGCAGTAAGCTTCCTTCTCAGTTCCCTTCCTTATACCAATGGGAACTTTTCCTAATGATAATGAAGTCAGTGGAGAAAAGTGCCTCAAGATAAAATTCTGAACTTGGGTGTATGTGGTTCAGCTTCTTGAGCACCGTAATGTCAAATCTGAACCTGCCTGCTTGCTGTGGATGCACATTCTTTCTACCTTTCTATCTCTGCCCAAACTCTGAAGAGTTGAGTCTCATCCTACTTAGGAACCAAAATGGGTCTCCATCTTGCAACTTTCTTGAATTAATGGTTCTGAAATCATTTCCTTATTGTCAGCCTGTTTCTTGATCTATATTCTTTGTGTCTATTTTCCCCATATAGATGTTGTTTCAGTGCTTCTATTTTCATTCTTAAGCAGAATGATATAGAATACATGAATATATACCCTGGTGTTTATCAATTATTGCACAAGCATTTCCATATTTTCTGTACTACTTATAAATGTAGTATTATATTCCATTAAGTACATTTACCATGCATATTATTATGCAATATATATTATATATATCATATTTGATGGAATGTATATCAATGTTTAATTGACTTAAAATTTCTCAATATCAAGAGTATGTTGTCTATAATCCGCCAGTAACATAAATAATATTGTGCCACTATACAGCAAATTTAAATTTTTATATTATTCTATAACTTTTTAAATTATATCTGTAAAATTTTATATTATTTCTGTTTAGGCCTATAAAAATAAAATAAAAATGTAAATGATTTTATGGTTCTTGGTGTTGGTAATTATCCACAAAAAAGATTGGATTAATTTACACTATACTACATGAGCATCCCTAATTTACCACACCCACTAGATCTACCCACTGGACCTCCTTGCTCTTTTTTCTTGTTAATTTCTGGATGTTAAGGTGATTAATACTTTCTACTTTAAGTTAACTGAAATTACCTTCTTTCTTCAAAGCCAAAAAAATTCTTTTTCCTTTCTTTATTTTAAAGAGAAAAAAAAAATAACAAAATGACAACAACAAAGACAAGAACAAAACAACACAAAAACAATAAAAAGGTACAGAATTTCATAACAAGATGATCAGAAATTAACAATGGTTGTTATATTACATATTGTTATCTTCAACAAAGTTGCTCAGATTACCAGACGTAAGAATACAAGATTGATCAAACAAAGAATCAGGAGAACAAAAAATAATAATACAAAACATTAGAAACAGTACAGAATTTCATTAAACAAGATGATAGGAATTAGCAATGGTTGTTATATTGCATATTGTTGTCTTCAATTTAGTTGTTCAGATTATCAGATATAAGCATGCAAAATTGGTCAAAAAATTTAAGCATTAACTGAAAATTCTTGCTGTTCACTCTAGGTTCCAAGACCAGCCTTGCTACTTCTGAACCCCCCGATCCATGGAGTACTTAAGCATGCCTTGTGCTTCTCTCTCTGGGCACGTAATGGGTCATCTTATCTTTCAAGCACATGTCAGGCTCCATAAGAACAATCCCACGTAGTGCCTTTATGTCTCATAATTTTTAGTGTTGCATGTTGATGCATAAAGTGCACAGTAAAGTCTAGTTAATGATTGCAAAAGCAATTGAGCTAATTAAGAAACTCAATAGAAGATCTTTTTTTCATGGAATTTTTGACGGTACCATTGCAGTTGTTTTGACAAAAGACACACAGTTTTCACAGCTCCTGCATGCTTCTTGGTCCTAAAATGATGCAATTTGTCCCTTACCTGAATCAGAAAAGAGAATTAAAAATCAGAGGGACACTAATGAGGATACTTGCTTTTGTCAAAATAGTTCATACAGAACTATTCTCACTCAGACAGTAGGTTTTTGTAATGAACATAGGCTCAGGAATAAAATGAATGCTTTTTTTTTTTTTTTAGAACAATTAGGTAAGATTATTATCATGAAATGAAGAGTCAAATTCATGTTCATGTCAGGTTAGAATGTGACATTAAGAAGAAAATTATATTAATGCTTGTTAAAGTAAGATGTTTTTAGTTAACTGACTTGTGCATAGCCAATGTTGGTTTGGAAAATTACACTGAAATTTAGAAAGAAACCCCTTGACCACTCTTCTTTCACAGCAGTTGTTATTTTTAATCAACAACCAAAGGAAACCAGAGCCCATGTTTACTTTCTCTGGAGCCAAAGAAAAGTCCCACTTTTATTTGTCTGAACTCTGAGGTACTAAAATTTACAAGATACACAACAATAGGCTGAAACTTCATGAGCATGCAGAAGGAGACAGAAGGAGGAATATCAGATGATCAGTGCTTTAAGAAAAGCAGAAATGGGGCTGAATAGGACAGATTTAGAGAAATGAAGGACATCTTTTTGCACTATTCCCTGAAGGCCTAAAAAGAATGACAGTCACCCCTCTTACAACTCACCTAATAACAGGGGAAAAAAAATAACTAGATAAAGTTGCAACTTCTAGTCTGCCAGCCCCATTCTGCTTTGGGATGATGACTTCAACTTTTCAGTCACAGAACTGCTCAGATCTTCCTGGAGCAGATGTTCAGTCCCAAGATGATGGGTGAGGGGCTGGGGATTTAGCTCAGCGGCAAAAGCGCCTGCCTGGCAAGCTCAAGGTCGTGAGTTCGGTTCCTGGTATCGGAGAAAAACCAAAAAAAAAAACAAAAAAAAACCAAGATGACGGGTGAGAAACAGTAGGGCCTAGACATAATTCTGATGTCCTAGCTGCTTTCATCTGATTAAAGTGGGAAAGATTGTACATCATAAACAGCATCCCTAAGCCTGGGAACCCCTTGAGATGGTTTTACTGATCTTTTTCAAATCCTTATCCAAGTATTGCTGAACAAAAACAAAAACAAAACAAAACAAATAAAATTGTAGGGCTAAAATTATGGACTATCATTCAATAGTTATAAGACTGCTTCATTTTCTCACAATTTGTGTTTAACCATTTTCATTTTTAAGAAACCCAGAGAGTATAGGATATCCAGAAAAATGTGAAATGTTTATCATTACATCCTACCTATTCCCTTCCCTAGGAATAAACACCTAAAATTTTGTATGTAGAACATTAATATTGATTATACATATGTCATTAAAATATAAGCAATTATGAATTTCATAGATGATATTATAAACACTGTTTATAGTTATATTTTAAAATATAGTTCCTATAAATTTGTATCACTGAAATAAGGGTATCAAGTCCTTTATAAGAACTACCTAGTATCCCAAAATAGAAATAGTTGAAATTTGATTATTGGATTATATTTATTTGGTTACTTTTTTTTTTACTTCTACATACATGGAAGATTATATTTTGCAGTTCCATTGAAATCAAGAATTTTGCCTAGAAGTGACACATCAGTTCTGGAATGGAGCACTCAATTTCCAGTGGTTGACTATTTTTATTCTCTTCTTTTGTTATGTATTTTTGGAAGCTTTTATTAATATGGGGTGTCACAGGAAAGCAAACTGGACAGTCACTACTGGAGGAGAGCTTGCCAGAAGGTCACTTAGATCTGTATCTGTTTGTGTGTGTGTGTGTGTGTGTGTGTGTGTGTGTGTGTGTGTATGCATGCATATGTGTGGTACCATAAGAGAAACTTCATAGGAGATTGACAGTGAATGATATGATATTATATAATAATAGGTACCAGAAAGATGGCTAATCATGTTGTGGAGGGAAAGCACACGGAGGATAACTTTGATCTGGAGGAATATATATCTAATGAGCTTGCAGCTCCCGGGCAAATTAAATTTAACTAATATGATGTATCATAGTTACTTTCTCATTGTTGGGACAAAATATCCAACACCCCCAAGTTAACAAAGAAAAGGTTTATTTTAGCTTACAACTCGTCAATTTTTAGTCCATACTTGTCTGGTTCCAAACCACAGTAGGAATAGTTGATGGCATGGGAGGCAAAAAGCATATCACCACCCATCAAGGTGAGATGAGCTCTCTCTCTCTCTCTCTCTCCCTCTCTCCCCCCCCCTCTGTTTCTCTTTCTCTCTCTCTTCCACCAAAAATATATACACACTTCAGGAAAGGAAAACCTTGTATAAATACTTGAATAGCAAATTTATTAAAATATCATGAGATTAACACAAGCTACCTTTGGCCTGTACAATTACAAGAGGTGCTCAAAGTGGTGGCCATTAACTTTCAGATATTTATTAGTGCAGCAAACTGCTGCTTGCATAACCTTGGGCACTGAGATTGCTGCACATGGATTTTCAATTTCTTCTCTGATGGCAGTGTACTGGGTTTTCTGTGATATGCAACATCCTCTAGGATCCCCTTATGAGGGTGACAGCATCTGTTGAAAAAATATTATGCTATTTTTCTTTTCCTGAAGCCTCTCTCCCCACATATATCATCATATATAAAATCCTATATATGATCTATCTTTTATCTATCTATCCATCTATGTATCTATCATCCCAGTGTCACACTCCCAACATCACACTCAGCTATAAATCTATGAATGGACTAATACAGTATCACACAGTCGTGGTCCATTATCACACACCCATGATCCAGTCACCTGTGTGGACATGAAGCTTTGGGGAGACATCTAGATATAAGCCATAAAATGACATTTGGCTATTCTTGAGTAGACAGTGTTTGGCAATTCTATAATGATTATTAATAATGAACAAAATATTGGTGCTACTTACTGTATACTTATTTTATAACTGCAAAGAGAGTTCCCAGGTTGAATTATAGAACTTTTGCTGGGAATTTTGTTCAGTGACTCTGACTAACCATAATCCCAGTACACAAACTGCTGCATAGTTCCTCCCTATTAACTGTGGATTTATTCACAGGACTTTCTCCTGCAAAAGAGCATTAATGAGCATTAAGAAAACAGATATGCATGGCAAGCGTGAGGTCATGAGCTCAATTCCCAGTACCAAAAAAAAAAACAAAACAAACAAACAAAGAACAAAGAAAATCCCAGGTACTTGGTAAGTGCTCACACATCAGGGATCATCCTTTGAAAAGGTTTCTCTCGGAGTCCAGTTGATAGATTGGTGACAAGTATGAAGAAGACTACCAAATGACTGAAGGTGACATGAATAGTCTTGGAGCAGGTCCATATTGCCTGTTCCAGCCTCAGTTCAGACCTCCTAAAAGAGCTCTATGCAAGTAATTCCAGTTAACTCAAAGATATGTGCAAAGTAATATTTCATTGTTTTAAATTCAAACTTTGGGAATGGCTTCCCACAGATAACTACAATAACAACTATAAGTCTTTATAACTATTTATCTTATCCTACCTTTGAAGATGAAAAATTCATACAAATTTTACTTTAACCGTTATATTTTACCAAAAACGAATTCTCAGATATATTTAATGTGACTAAAATTCATATTCATAAGAATATACATAATAATACTATTTTCTCCTTCAAATATTTACAAGCATAAGAATAAAAATACAATCACATATTTATTCTTAAATTAAGAGAAATAGGCTCTTTGTTAGATTCTAATAAATATAAAACCCAGAGAAAATAAAAACATTCTATAATCACAAAGTACAACTAATTAACTGTCTAATCCTTTTTCATTATTTATCTTGTATTAATTATAATTTTTTTCTATTACAGGGGTATGGAAAACTTAATCTGAAATTCATAGGGGATTACTTTAATTCCCCATAGCACTGATTGTTTTTGCATGTTCAGTATTGTCATGAAAATAAAAATGACAATTTTTTGCCTTATAAATTAGTTACACAACAAAAGTCCCCATATTTGACTCTGAATACGTGGATCCCAGTCTCCTAAGAGACAAAGGATAGATCCTTCCCACCGCTTGATTCTAAGCTTTCTGAGTTAGAGCTCTACTCTTCAGTGGGTGATGTTTCCCACATCATTATCTTCCCAATGAAAGAGTTTTCTTGTTCAAAGTTTTTCATTCTTTGCCATCATTAATCAATAAATCCTAAAAATAGGCCATGTTTATGAATAATCCAATTAGATAAGAAATAAAATATTTTCACTTTTTCCTGCTCGATTAAACCGAGACTGGATGACATCTAGGGAAAAATTATAGCTAGAATATCCCTCAGAGATAACACAGCAGAAAAAGGCTCTACTTACTTTCTGAGACGAGGAAAACAAGGCCAGTGTTTATTTATAGACTTTGGATGAAAATGACGAATCTCCCAGTGGGACTGACACTGCAGGCATTGGGAACTACCCAGTGCTCCCCAAACCAGGGAATACACTTTCAGAACACTTGCAAAATTAGTTGGAGTTTAATCCTTCCCTCTGACACATTCCAGGATGCAGCTGAATATTTCCTTGTAATGTAATATCTACTATGCATGCTGTCCATCCTCTGAATGGAAATTAAGCTAATGAACCAACTGATTAATATTTTGATAGTACTTCTCAATGTGGCCCCTATACTCCATTGCTACCATAATAGAACTAAAATTTATACCGTTAAATTCGGTGGAGGTTTTCCATAACTTAATTTTAGGTCAGTTGGCAACATCTAATACCACTGGCCATTACTCCATTTCTGCATCTTCTTTTCCTTTGGCTTGAAACCAGGCTTTTATTTTTTCTTTTAACTTTTGTCCTTGGTTCCCCCCACCCTTTTGCTATCTCCTTAGCCAATTCGCTCTTGTCTGAATTTTATAATGTGACCATACGCTAGGTTTGTGCTTTCTCTCTACAATGGAATGTTCATTATTTTCTATCCTGACTATTCCACAGTAACAAGTTTCAACTTTTTATCCCTGGTCTAGATCCTCTGGATGAAGATATCCAACTATATATTAGTGATATTTATTTGACTATCTCAAGGACATCTCAAAAATCAGTGTTTTCAATCTGAACATAACTTCCTCCAGCCACGTTATTCTCTCCTAATGATTCCCATCTCAGAGAATGAAACTATAATCCACTTTATAATGGAAGTCAGAATTTTGAGAGATGATCATAATTCCAGCTTTTGCCCTACACTAATTTCCAATTCCTACCCACTGCTGATTTTACTTCTTCAATATCTTTTCAGTATAGTCACTTTTATTAGTCTTGGCAGCTACCACCTCAGCCTAAGCTTCTCTTCCTTTCTCTTGTATTATGATTTCTTCCTAACTGTTCACCCTGCATAGGCTCCTGCTCTTCAATCTTTCTGCTGAAGAGAGACAAGCATGATTATGTCACTTCCCCAACTAAAACCTTGTGTACTTTTCCATGGCTTTTAGGATAAGAATTTGAAAATTTATACCTTATCAGAATGGGTGGTAGTTAAAAGTAAGGGATTTATATGCAGAGAAGGCCATTAGCCCTTAGCAAAGTGTTGGCACATAGCAAATGCTCTGTAAATGTTAAGTGTCTGTATCAGCCATTGCAAATGCCCTTTGGATGCCTGCCTACCTCTCAAGCTTCACCTTGCACAATCCTTTCCTTTCTCTTGGTACACTGGCCACATTTCTCTTTGCTTAGCTGTTCCAGTGAACTATAGCATTTTCAAACTTTAGAACCTTTATACACAACTGTTCTCCTGCCTAAAATGCACTTCTTAAAAATAGTCTTTCACACCTCATATTTCACTTCACATTTTTTCTTTCCTTGCATAGAAGTGATCTTTTTCACTAAGCCTAGGTATCCATTCTGCAGCTGCGAATTGATGACTGCTAAATGCTCATAGCCACTCCCTTCTCTGGAGAACTGACTAGGCAATTGGTTCTCAAACTGTAGGATGAGTCAGAATCACTTGGAGCATTGTTGGTCCTCATATTTTTGTCCTCTATTCCCAGAGTTTATGATATAGCTATTGAACTTCTGGAAAGATTCCTGAGAACTGACAAGTCTAACAAATTAACAGATGCTGTTGACTCTGCTGGTGTTAGGATCACATTTTGAGAACTCCTCTCCTAGCCTATGCTAAATCTTCTTTGCCTAGTACTGCAGCAAACCCTGCTTATCTTGTCTCCTCATGGAGTACTATGACGGACAGAAAGGCAAAAGGATGACCCTCTTCTTACAAGGTGAGACTAATGCTTTCATGCAATTCAGGCACCAAAGCCCCTCACATTGTACAGCTGAGGCTATACTCCACCTAAAACTAGAACTTTGCATAACACCTTGCTCTGCTACATCCCTGCTTCTATCACTGGTCTACTCTAGGGAGCATTCTCTCAGTAAGGCATGTGCATAAGAATTCCTGTCTCAGGACTGCTTCTGATACGCCCCCAACATAGAGCCAGCCTTCTGTACCTATAGGTTCCATATTTGTATATTCTATCAACTATAAATTAAAAATGTACAGGGAAAAGTGTTGCAACTATGAATAAGTAGGAAGCCAATTATGTACAGAACTTTGTCATTTTCTCTAAACAATGGTACCATAATTATTTATGCATCATTTACATTGTATTAGGTATTATAAGTAATCTAGAAACAATTTAAAGAATATAAGACAGTGTTTATAGGTCATATGCAAATGCAAAGTCTTTCAGTAAAGGATATCTGAGCATCTCATGGTGAGTTTTGGAACAAATTCCTTATAGTTATTAAGAGATAATTGTATAGACCATGTGGAAATACAGGAAAGTATGAAGAACAAAGTTATCCATTTTTCCTAGAAAGAATATGGATTTTATCAGAAGAAGATTTGCAGAAGTGTTCTAGAACGAAGAAAGCATAACTTCTCTTGAAGAAATGGGCATAGAAAAAATTCATCCTATAAAAATCTTAAAAGTTTATCAACATCATTTTTAACAAGACTCAGAAACGTGTTTGTGGTGCTTAAGGCCTGCAAGTGTTTGGAATTGCTCTATCTCTGAGGTACTAGCCTGTCATTCCATCTAATGAGACAATCTGTACATCCAGGACCTTTCACAGTGAGACTCCATAAATTCTGCATCAGGCAGAGTGTGGAGCCATCTCTTAATGGCCCCAACCACTACCATTTCACCGTCTGGAATCTGTCAATAGAAGATAATGTTGATAAACTGCAAAGCTTCCTGCCAGCAATAAAACTAGAGAGCAAACAGAGTTTAAAGGCTGCCACTAACTTTGTGGTAGGTGAGGACAGAGGACAGGGGACTAGAAGAACGCGGAGGCTTCACTGGCTTGTTTCAGGAATGGGTTATGAGGTCCCATGTGTTTAGCTCTCTTCAATCAGTGTCATCTTTGCAAATCAGAATTAATGGGCTCACTTCTCTTCTTTGAGCAGGTGGCAGTGCCCTTCCTTGTGGGCTGACATGCCTGGAATGGAAGCTGAAGCCATCTGGACTGCTGCCAGGGAATCATGCTGATGCTCAGACCGGACCTCAGGGCAATTACTAGGCTCACCACAGCAGCTCTGTGTATACTGGGGCCCTCCTCATCAGTTCCTTCCTGTGCCTGACACGACAATGTGAACTTGGCTACACTCGCAGTGAAGGACCAGGCCATCTGGTCTGTTGGTAAAAATAACAAGAAGGTCTGTGCATAGTGATAACACCGATCAAAACTAAAAAGCAGAATAGCTGATGCCCAGAGACTAGATGAATGGATTTCTAGATTTACACACTTTTAGCAATAGGGGGCGACAGGTCCCTGTGTTGTCAGTGGTTTTTATTGTGCTCGCTAAAACCTTAATCCCTTTTCCCTTTCACCAGGTAGTTCAGAAATGAAACTTGCATGTGGGTGCTGTTACCAATACCTTTTACATTCATTGAGTAAGTTAAATAAAAAGAAATGCGGTTGATAAAATTGCAGACGATTTCATGGATATTACAGTTTCCACAACTCAGAACAAAAAAACATGCAGCATCTAGTTCATTTTTCATTACCACTCAACAAAGCAAGCACCTTTCCTTTCCCTTTCTCTGAAACATTTCATAATTCCTTTCCAATTTTGATTTTTTTCTAAAGATAAGAAAATATTTCATAGTCTGCATTACTTTGAGAAGGGGGAATATTATCTGGAAGGTAATACCACCCAAAATTCTGATTGCACATTTTCCTGTCTGAGTATTTACTGTCCAAAGAGACTTCCTGCTCCTCATCTCCCAGTATTCCAAATTACTCTTCATATCTGCACAGGGTGAGAGAAAAATAACACCAGACAACAGAAACACTTTATTCTGTAGATGAAAATATAGAGTTAAATGTGTGTACACTATTTAAATCCTGGAGCATTTTGAATGGAATCGTGAACATGGAACTTAAGACTATGCTTGGAAAATGTGCAAGAAGGCATAAGAGGTTCATCCTGAAGACAATTCTGCATTTAACATCTCATATGTAACGTGAGCTTGGGAAATGTTATATAACACACGAAACTTCTGGCCAATCCTTATGTGCACTATTAGGTAAACAAAGGATGCATTTGCAAAGAAAGAAAACTTGACAACAGTGGATTCAACCTGTAATACTGGTCTCATCAGAGGAGAAAGCCTTACTTTTCTGTTCTGTTTCAAAAATTTAACTAAAATCTTTAATAAAACCAGTTATGCCTTCAGATGACTTGGTGACCAAGAAGAAAACTAGAAGCTGATTTTCTTTAAAAGTATGTTTCCCTCTTTATCTTCCTCTCCAAAGCCAAACCTTCATTTTTTTTTCTCAGTGTGCTAAACAAAACTAAAGTGTTAATCTCAGTAACTTTCCCATCATCATTTTCGGCAGTTTATAGCAGCTTTTGCTTTTATATACTATATAAAAGACTTTTGCTTTTTATATACTATAAATGTTATATATTTGCTATGTGCTCAACAAATTACATTCTAATTTAAAATTTTTACACACAGCAATTCAGAATGATAAACAATAATTTCCTGCCCTTTGAATAGGAGTGGAGTCATTATGAAAAGTCTTATCTGAAAAAAGAGGAGCAGCTTCTGGAGTGTCACAGATTTTCTCTGAAAATTGTCTCTGAAACAAGTCATGCAAGTAAATGCCATGTAAAAAGAATATGATACTTGCTTTTAGGAGTCTATTTGGGTTATTTTCTCCAAAATTTTTTCCTTTCTTTTTTATTATAAAGGAGGACCTTTTCAGAAATGGCTGTTTTGGAGGTGGGGGGACCTCTCTTCCCTGTCTGTTCATGGCACGTCTTGCCATCACTTTGGAGAGAGCCAAGCATGTGATGATTTGTGTCAGGCAAGGTGAGTATACGCCATCCCCACCCCTTCCCGGCTGCTGAGTTAGGCTAGCGAAAAGGACCTGCCATTGTTTTCACCATCTGCAAGGTTCTCTTTATTGGAAAATAGAGAGCTGGGAAATTTGTGTTGGGGGTGATTCTTCTTTCTTGAGAGGATGATAGCAAGACTAAAATTATGGAAGCATAAAAGCTGCAGGTTTTCTATAATGGCTGCTGCTCAGTGCTATTAATAACTGTGCACAAGGCACTTTTATGTTGGCAAGTGGCTTCAATCATTTTTATCATGTAATAGCTGCAGAGGTTCAGTGAGCTCTTCAATCTCTTCCCAAGACTGGGTCCCTAGTAACACATAGGGTTGGAAGGCTGGGAGGAAATTCCAGAGACTTCTTTAAGAAATATTCTTAAATTATTAATTCAAGACATATTATATACTTGCAGGCATATCATTATAGATCTGTAGGGATGTGACAGTGAGATAAAGACAAACCTTGTATTATCTCATTCACTTCTTATAGCAATCCTTTAGAAAGATGCTATTATTAGAACCTTTTAACAGATGAGAAAAATGAGGTTTTGAAAAAATAACGAATTTATTCCAAAGGTAATGGCACAGCCTGAACTCAGATCAGGTGTCATCTCAGAGCTCACACTGATGAGAGGCTCTCTTCACTAGGCAGGAGCATGTTCTGTGCTTTCCTACACAGCTCCTCTCCCAGACACTGCCTGTCCTAGAGGACTAAAGTCAGTGCAGTACTACTAGCGAAGCAGAAGATAGCTCCTTGTGAACACCAGAGGCCAGGACTCAGCGTCCTTTCCTGTCCTTTCCCCACTGCCACCACGTGTCCCCAGCCAGATAGAGGCCATACACTGGAATATAAACACCAAAAAGAGGGAATAAATCAATAAACGTAGAAGTCAATGAATAAGGAAACCAAAAAAAGTAAGATGAAGTTTGAGATCTAGTTTGGAAACAAAATAAACAGAAGTCTGGGAATGTTGAAGAAGAGAAAATAGTAGGAGAAATGAGATATAGACATTGTTTGAGTGTGGATTAAGCCGGTTATTATTTTAATATAGTTGTGCATAATTCACTGATGAATTCTTTAAATCTCACTGAAATAGTTAACATCTGAGTTAATACAAATAAAATATCAAAAGGACAAGTGAGGTAGAGAGCCTTGAAAGAAAAACCATACATGCAGGAAGAGAATAAAGATTTCAGAGAATGATGAATTCAAGAGCTATTAAGCTCTCACTGTCTTTGGGCAAATTTTATTAAGCCTTTAATTACAGTATAGCTTTAATTTTTAGTTGTGCTTGAAAGGAACAATTAATGATTAATTATTTGATTAATCTTGCACATCTATATTTGCTTTCCTGAGAAGCCACTTTGAAGATTTCAATATGTAATGCGACAATCATTTTAATTTCCTACCACTTTGTCTGTAGTTCAGTATTACTTGTATTGTTCTTATGCTATTTTATAAATGGATGTCTGTTAATATGTTTTCCTTCTTTTATTTTTAAAATAAATTTTTAAAAAGTTGTATATGTATTTGGACACCTATTGAGTGCTCATTACCTGTCACGGACTTTTGTGAATAAGACAGTATAAACTATTATTTTTAATTCTTGAGTCTTAGTAAGTAGGTGCCATTGCTATCTCTTTCCTTCCAGATTGGGAATATATGAATTATATGACCAAGATGAGATGATTGGTGTTATGCATTAGATCTAAAATGTCTCCCCAAATTTTCAGCTGTTCAGAGGTGGTAGTTCTGGAAGGTGATTGGACTGTAAGAGTATTATCCTCATCTGTGGATTAATTTGTGGATGAGCTCTTAGCAGAATGCGCTGTTAGAGGTTTGACATAGATGGAAAATTTGGGACACTGGGACATGACTGACAAAGGGGCGTTCTTATCTCTGACTCCTCCCTTTCTCCCTTTTTTTCCCGCTCTCTCTGCTTCCTGGCTGGCGTAGATTGAGGAGCTCTGCATTGTCAGGTCCTTGTGGCATGGATTTTAGGCCTTAGAGTCAAGGCAAGTCAACCTTTCCTCCTTTAAGTTGTGGGTATTGGATATTTTGTCTCAAGGATGGAAGAGCAATGAATAGGGTTTAGTAAGCAGTGTAACTCTAACCCATAGCTACCTGATTGAAGAGCCTAGATTCTTGACCACTACTTTAAGTTGCTTCCAAAACATAAAAGATGAGAGTACTGAATTATATGCAAGCATAGTATTGATACAATAATCTTACCAATAATTATCTCTAAAAATAAAAGTATGTACCATTCTCATCCTGAAACATTGAAACAAAAATATTAAATAAGATGTTGATATGTTCATTATGCGTCATGAACAATACACTCTGTTTGAGTAAGTTTACTTCAGCAATTTCAGAAAATACATGAATGGATCAAAGTAGAAAAAAATCAAATGCATCATATAAATTAATGTTAAAAAATTATCCATAAAATTTAACTCCTAATTTTCAAAACAACCCTATTTTATGTAATTCTCAGTGTTACAAAGTTAAAGGAATTTTTTGTTAAAAGTAAAAAGAAGTAAAGGAAATGTGCACTGTTGCCTGCATAATGTTTTAGAAGTTCTAGTAAATGCTATAAGAGAAAGCTATTTAGATGTTTGAAAATTGCAGTGGAATTCATCACAATAATTTACAGATGTTCCATTTGGAAACTGCAGAGAATCCAGGTATAATCATCAGAAACTGAAAGAATAAGCTGTAAGTAGTTGGATGTGGTGGCACACACCTGTCATCCTAGCACTTGGGAGGCTGAGGCAGGAGGATTGCCACAAGTACAAGGACAGCCTGAGTACAAAGCGAGTTTGAGGCCAGCCTAAACTACATAATGAGACCCTGACTCAAAAAGTCAGAGAAGAATCTGTAAGTGGAATTAATAGAAAGGACCATTAAAAAATTCTATATCTACATGTGATTATTACTAAAACTTTACTGAAGTCATTTTAATAATCAGTTTACTAGCACCATTTAAATAATAATTTCAGCTTCACATATATCTTTTTTGTCATTATTTAAGAATCTTTATTTACATTCCTCTTTGTTTTACATTTGATTAAATTCTTTCATACCAAAAAACTGCTCAAGCACCTGGCAATCTTCAAAGGACTTTGATAGAAATAATAACCCAACTGCCACCTTATCCTTGAGAACATGTAGAAGAAGATATCATTAGTCAGACATGACATCTCTTCCCCAGCCCACGTATGTTTTCCAAATCTTTCTCAACAACGGCATTTCTGATTGATACAGCTCATGAACTACAAATTAATTTTCCTCCCCAGATTAGAAACTTTGCATCCATCCTCCCAGCATTCCATATTACTTCTAACTTTGCCGAGTCTTAGAAAAGCCATAGGCTATCACATGCAATCTATTGGAAGGTAAGACCATTCAGACATGGGATTAGCAGAGGTTGTAACTAACTGGTTCAAAGGAAATGCTAAGCTTCACTGCTGAAATATCTGTAACCTGTGCCTTAGGATTAAAAGTATGACAGTTCCTTTCCACCTAACATGTCAAAGCAGTGACTGCACCAAATGTCTAGTTCAGAGAAAAACAGTCATTTTTCATCTGGCAGCAATATTACGAGAACTCAGCCATTTGGAAGGTCCAAACTTAACTAAAGACAGTTAAAAATACTCAGTGGAAAACGAAAGGTAGAGATATTTCTCATGTACTTTGTGGCAAAAATTGGCATAATAATTTATAAAGAAAGTAATATGGCAATGATGATAAAACATATACAAAATATGATTTAAATATAGGGATAAATGCCTACATTTAAAACAACTTATTACAGTAAAAGACACATTATCATTAACCCCCTTAAAATGCTCTCTCTTCAAATGGAGTCAATCCCTTGTTTTTGTGTCTTTGTGAAGTGTCAAAAATATTGATGAATGCTGCTACCGAGTGCCATCCAATGGGAGGGCAGGCTCTTAAAAACACTACAGTGTGTCCTTACCCACCGTATTCACTGGATCTGATACTGTGCAACTTCTGGTTCTTCCCTAAAGTGAAAATGACCATGAAAGGTAAATTCAGGACATGAAGGCAATCATGACAGGTCAACTAGAGACATAATAAAGGACTTCTAAAACCATTTCAGAAAGTAGCCAGGTTAATGGAATAAGTATATTTGAAGCAAGGAGAAGT
>NW_004955421.1:2975341-2984983 GCF_000276665.1 Chinchilla lanigera | reverse complement strand
CTTGCCAGGCAGGCGCTTTGCTGCTGAGCTAAATCCCCAGCCCCAAGGAGAAGTATTTTGAAGGGAATTAATGGGCACATGTCTTTTACTGCAATAAACTTTTAAAATTCAATTGTTCACTTTATTTTTCGATCAGATATCATGATTTGGAAACTAGAGACTCATTCTGTGTCTCAGGATGTAAGCATTAAACAACTTATGCATTTTAAGAATTACATTAAGCATTAAAGTATAATAAAGATAAAATAGGTGGGCATAGATAGATTATAGTGTCAGAGTGTTTATCTTCTGGAAGAAATAAACACTTGAAACTGGAACTCACTGGTCCCTGGTTTAACTCCTGTGACAGACTCCCAAATACACTAGGAAATGTGAACCTATTAGGACTATTAAGTGTTGGAGAGTCTGACCCTGCCCTTCTTTCCACCCCTGAAGTCATGCTATTTCCCACTTCACTGACTCACTCAAGGCACTTTGACCTCACTGTCCCAAACGCAAAGCCCTTAGGCAGCTGCATCATTCTATGCTGTGTCCTTGAATGACCTTGCTCTGGTGTTGGGAAATACATTCTTTCTCTGTTTCAAAGTTATAGTTTATATTTTTCCTTATTTTAGAATTTGTTTCTCATACTTTCATTCTTTACTTGGCTAATTTTTTTCACCTGATGTCTTCTTTGACACTTTACTTCCTTAGTAGGGCCGACTCCCAAGAACTCAACTAGCCACACAGTTATGATCTCTCTTCATTGTCTTCTGTGCTTTGGTCTCACAGCAGTGATTACAATGTCCATTTATATATTTATTTTGAATTTCTAAAACTAGGTAGTATATTTTTGAGAGTGAGAATTATGTTTAGAGTAAGTCCCCGACTTATGAACATGAGCTGTGAACTTTCACAGACACCAATGAACCTTGCACTATGAATATTTGTAGATGTGAACAAATCGCAGAGGTAACTCACATGTCTGTGGGATGCTGATACACTTGTGCTGTGGGTGCTGTGTGCAGTACAGTTGTATAGTACAGTGTGATAGTATAAAGTAGCAGTGCTCAGAGTCCAGGATGTCCAAAAGTGTGTCCAAGGTGTATGACTCACTTTGTAGGACTTATGAATGAATATGACTTAAGAAAATTCTTCTGGAATAGATACTTACTGTGTTTTACTTTATATATCAAGTGCTTTGCAAAGGTCTGTAATTTAATATGTCTAAACTTAATAAAATACAGTAAATCCACAGTTTACTAATGAGCACCATTCTGGAAGAATATTTCTAATTCAGATTCATTTGTATTATACAAAGGAGTTTTATACAGCATGTCTCTGAAAGTTAGCAACTCCAGTGTATGTAAGTCAGGGGCTTACTGTATTGTATGGAAAATAAGTGAGAGATATATTACCTAAATACAAACGGTAGTATAATTAGTGGTGTGGCAGAGATACAGTGTAATATTTATAAGAACACAGAAAAGTAAAAAATCACTTCAACTGAAACAATCAATGGAAAAGACTTCATTAATTTGACAAGAACTGAGATGGAAGAACACATGTTTGTACCATGACATGTACTGAAGCTGAAAGAACAAGATTTTCAGAATCCAAGGGAACTTTAAATTTAAATTGGGTGTATTTGGGCAGGTGTCTTAAACGAGTGCCAGCTGCTTCAAGTGTAAAGTTGAGGCTTTGATTTTAAAAGCAAATGAGATAACAATTAGAAATATGTACTCAATTTCTGGCAGAGTAGTAGCCCATACTTAACTACTTCTAGTCCATACAAAGCTATAATAACAGCTGTTATTATGTAGATGTCATAGAGCTTTCTGGACCAACTAAAAACTGAAATCAAGGAATGTGAGGGAGAAGTGAGGGGGATAGATGGAGAGCCTAGAAATTGGATGCAGCTGGACTAGAGTTGCCTGAAAAAAAGGAGCAGAGAATTTGGTTTGAAAAAGTAGTATTCAGATTTTGTCCTGGGGTTACTGGAGAGTCAAGAAGGGCTGCTGACTGAGAGGTGAAATGATCAGAATAAAATTCTTCTGGAATAGAGACTTACTGTGTTTTACTTTATATATCAAGTGCTTTGCAAAGGTCTGTAATTTAATATGTCTAAACTTTGGGAGTGCTGATCTGGCAGCCCAGTTGGGATAGGTTTAAAGAAGAGAGAAGTACTTCAAGTTGCTATGGCAACTTGGAAGAACTACTAGCAGCACCAATCTGCAGAAATTTGGAGGAGAGACAGCATGTGGAACCAGTTTGCTTGGATGTTATTTACTGTGTGAATTTTTAAAAATTAAATAGGCCAAAGATTTGAGGACCTGAAGGAAGCTGAACTGTCCTCCAGAGCTGATCATACTGGAACAATTTGACAAACTCATTTACAATATGTTAACAATTTAAGGACAGTTTTTAATGACTCCATTTTGAGAAAAATATGCAAAAATATGTGTATGTTGGACAGTTGGTGATGATATTCAAATTTTTATGTACATTTTAAATAAATAGGAAAATATACTTCCTGCTTGTGTTCATCAGCTTTCTGTTAGTGTAACAAATACCTGAGATGATCAACTGGTAAAGAGAAAAATTTAATTCGTATCACAGTATCAGAAGTTTCAGACCATAATATATTGTCCTCATTGCTTTGACCACTAGGGGCACATCATAGCAGGGCTGTGCGACAAAGCAAAGCTGCTCACTTGGGATAGGGGGAAAAAAGAGGAAAAAGAAGAGACTGAAGCCCCACATTATCTTCCCAGGCCATGTTCCCAGTAATCTAAAACCTCCCATGAGGCTCTACATCTAGAGATAACATTGTTTCCCAATAGTGCAACCCAGGAGACTAAGGTTTTCATAACGGAACAGGAGAGGGGCACTCCTCCAAACCATGGCACTGCCACCTGCACAGCTGGAGTGAAAGAAGAATGTGAGACATGTTTAGATCCATCTAATGCTACCTTCTTCTCTTAGATAAGTTTCTTTCTATATGCCCATGTGTATGTATGTGTACATTTGGAGCTGTATATGTATCTATTTTTATGTACATCTTTTACACTGGTACGTAGAGTTTAATTATGAGAACCTACAACACAAATTGGTATAGTGATTTTGAAATGTTCTTATAATGCCTATGAATTTAGATTCTTAAAAACTTGGTAGTATATCTAAAATAAGTTCCATGGTTGTAATAACATTCAATTTTAAAGACATCCATATGGATACTTAGATAATAAGTGAGTATATCCTGAACAAACACATAAATTGATTAACAGATTAAATTTTGATGACTTACTCCCAATTATAATCACTTACTGTGGAGAAATAATTCAAAATAAGAGGAAGAAAACTTTGGAATTTTAAAATTTTAGAAGATTTTAATACTAATTTATAAGTGTCATAACTTGGTAAAACCCTAAAGACATTACTATCAATGCCTTTCATTCCACTAATCAATTAATTTCAATGTAGAATATGAAAACTATGGCCTAGTCATTTTTTAAAAAACAATATAATCTTTAATAAATAATATCTATAAAGAGTTTATAATAACATTAACATGTTGTGAGAAAAAGATACAACATTTTATATGTAGAATTAGTATAAGTAAATAAACTAGGTAAAAGTCAACTGGTGGAAAAAAATATGGAAATTAACCCATTCCAAAAGTGGTCTGATCACCAAGTATAATCACCTCTTATGTCTTATATTTTTCAATTTTCCAAAGCTTCAGTAATCAACATGAATTACTTTACCATAAGTTAGGTTTTTTATCAATTCAATATCATCAACAAAACTAAATTTCTGAATTCAAATTACTACCAAGAAAGAGCTTATTATTGGAATGCCTATTGCTATTCTATTTTCTGTGGTAGTTGCATCAAATATTTTTTGGAGGGGGAATATGTCATTCTTGGTCACACAACTTTGGAAATTATTAGGGTAAATGAAGGTTGGGAGCATTCTCCAGTGGCATACTTTTCAAAGAATTCAATATTTTGCAAACTTATTTTACTATGACCACTCTGGGAAACAACTGGAAGATTTTCATACCCTAACCTACTTTCTGGTATTTTATAATTGTAATGCAAACCAAAATAACCACTTATTGAGTCTATACTAAGGTACAATCATATGTAATTTGAGGATTCTTACATGTACATTCATAGTTAATACTTGAAACAATTCTTCTACTCAGATACATTATCAAACCCATCATAGCGATGACGAAACTGAAGTTACTAATTTTCCTTATCTCACATCACAAGTAGCAAAGACAGATCCTAAATCCAGAACCTGGTTTTTATACAGTAACAGAGCTTGTTTCTCTCATGACAGAAAATCATTCAATTCATGACCTACTAGTAACAACATTATTAAAGATGTTCAGAATGAAGATTCCCAAGTTGTTTTTTTTTCTCTTTTCTATAAGCCTATACTGCCATAAGCCAAAAAAAGAAGAGAATTTATATGAGTTTTACTAAGAATACAGGCAAATCACATGTTTAATCCTCAAAACAAATGTTAAAACCAGTGTATTGTCAACATTTAGTTTATCTATGTTTGAGATGGAGAAGAGATTTGAATAAATTTGCAGATAATGGGATTTGTGCTTGGTTAGGAAATGCCATATCAATCAGGTAAACATTTTTCTGTAATTCTTTTCTACATGCTTATTGCCAAGATGGAGTAAATAAGTGAAAGTGTTGTACAATCTGACCATAAAGTGTCCTATTGCAGGGAGACACATGGTGACATGTAGGACAACAGAGAGATTAGCTTTACCTTTCCAAATTAGCTGCAGGAAACCTGATGAATCTGACTGATTGTCATTTCTATGTCATTTCACTTCCTATACATGTATGTGTCCTTAGTCAATTCATTTCCTCAAAGAAAGGCACAGGAGTTTATTTTGAAATCTGAAGAAAGCAGTGGCAAGATAGTGTCGAGATCTTGGAGATCTTGTCTATTTCAGATGGAAGGCTTTTGCTTGAGTAGTTTTCTCCAAATGTTCTCTTTATTGAAAAGGAGCTGGAGATATGTCATGCAATCCCATCAGGATTACTTAGGGATGACCAAGCTTCTTTGAGGACTGAAGGGGATACAGAAATGGTTTTGTGCAGGCTTGGCGTGAGGAGCACTTAGCCATTTGTGTTCCACATTCTTGATCTGTGGGCTCCATGACTTTGAAGAGGATTCAGAGCTCTGTCTGGTCATCTGTATGGTCAGGAATTATGTAATCTGAATCTAAGGTGGTCATGTAGGTAGCACAGTGTTAGGTACACAATAAAGACAAGATTTCAAGCAGCTTCACAAATGTCTCATGTTCCAATTGCTAGATGAGCTGTGTGGGTGGCAGAGAAGGTGACAGCTGAACTGTAACTTTTCCAGAGCACGTTCTGTTTAATTTTGATCACTCTCAAGGCATAGCAAGACTTAATCACACCTTCACTGGAGATAACCGGGGGGACAATGGGCATTTTTAGTGGGTTTATAAATAAGGGAGTACCACACACAAGTCACAAATTTTTAATAGATGACATATGTATAATTTAAGTTTTATTTAAAACCAAAATGTAAATGGCAAATGGTTAATAACAATACTAATAACAAATAGACTCATAGAAAACTAGCCTGGGTTCATACTCAAAGCTACCTTATCCCTGCTGTGTGACCTTGTGCAAGTCACTTAACAAACCTATGTCTTATGTTTCTGTAAGATAGAGATATGAATTTAAAGAGATTTAGGAGTCATTTAAAATATTAAATTACTAAGGGCTGGATATTTCTTTAAATTGATAAATATGTTTATCAAATTATTCAAGTATTCAGATAATATTCAATGTATTTTAAAGACTGAAAGGAATTTTATATTAAAATGTCAGTATTAGTAATATGCTACATCATATCCTCTATAGTTATTTAACATTTTAATAAAGTTGTATTAAATGTATGCTATATTCCTGTAGGTATGCGAGGTACATAGCTTTTCAAAATTATTTTAAAAAGTAAAAACTACAAATTTTCAAGACCACAGATGCAAGTTCCTCAGTTCTTCACTCAATTAGAAACTGGAATGTAATCTGGCCTGTGATGATACAAAGAATATTAAAGTATTACATTATGCTGGGTGTAGTGATGGAGCCTGTCATCCTAGCTGCTTGAGAGACAGGCGGAATGCCTGCTTCAACTCACAAGTTCAAGACCAGCCTAGGCACTACAGTAAGACTTAATCACAAAGCAAACAGAGTCAGTATACCATTTTATTAACAATTGATACAAGTTATTCTTTGCATCTGTAAATGTTTCCAATTAAGAGCTGACATAGATTTATATGCAATCACGAATAAACCAGTGTCTATTTTCAGTCATATACTTCAAATTGCTGAAGGCAACAGAAGAAATTTAAGACTCCAAAATATCTCAAAAAGTTTGACAAGTAATATTGTATATTCACCAGATTTAAAGTGCTTGTTTGGCTTTGTATCTTCATAACATCCAAGCAATCAAATTATGCAACATTTTCAAACTCCACATGAATGATTTGGCACTATTTTCCTGTCAGCTTCATTCTCAAACTTCTACATTAATGACAGCCTGAAAATTGATGAATCATGGGTAATGAAATAATTGTCTTTTCACAGGAGATTTTTTTTGACTTTCAAACAACAAGCTTTTTTGAGGGGATGTTGATGATTCACTGTTTGACATCACATCCATCGAGAAAAAGATTTTTATTTCTTCATCTCTGAAAGGTGAATACACTCCAAGCAGAAAAAATGACAACTGTGGGGTTACAAAAAGGGCAAACCACAGCAATTCCTCAGGTCTCTTTTGGATGCAAGGAGGAGGTCTGACTGCATTTTTAAAAAGCAAGGAAGAAAATATACTTCTAGCTACCAAAGGTGGAAAAACAACCTCTGAACAAGTTTGAAAGAGGAAACTTTTATACCTCCCTCCACATATTTCCGATTCTGTTAAAATAAATTATTCATATAGGGAATGAATAAAGAGAAAAAATACTCAGCTCAAAATGAGGAGAGGACTGTCCCAGGTCCGTTTAGGGTGATTCTATTTACTCCACTTGAATCAATGATGGTATTAAATTATGTTTTGTGGCTTATGAAGTATTTCATTTATCTTTTTTCAGTTGTTCTGTACAGAACTCATATAGGCAGATGTTGATATCTACACTTTACACCGGAAGAAATAGAAGATTAGAAAGGCAGAGTTGTTTTTCTCAAGGATATTACCTAGTACATTTAAAACTTAGCTACCATTACCAAATTTAGGAGTTTTCTTGCTAAAAGAATAGAGTGCCCACATTCAAAGTGGGAACACAGAGCTGATATCTAAGATCAGTTTTTCTATTCAAGATTTTCCACACTATGTGTCAGTCTCTCATGCTGTGGTTCAATTTCAAGAGCGTCAGCCATGTTAAAGCATCGAGAAAAGCGTGAGTGGATGGGGAGTTCTCCATTGTACCTAGATTTTAAGAACTAAACCAGTACTGACCGGATAACTTCAGTATTTTTTCCATCTTTTGAAAGGTACATGAAATTTTGCTGTTGTAAGTTAAATACAACAGGTAAAATATTTAGGAAATTAGTTTGATGTTAATCCTTAAAAATAACAGTATTTTGTAACAGTAAAGATTTTGTTTTACAGTCAGAAAATTCAACTTTCCTCTTATTTTTAGTGACTTCGCTGCCTGAAATATTCAATGAATTATTTATACCTGTGAGGAAATGGCCATACCTTCTGGATGGCATTTTAAGACAATGACAGATTCCAGAATTCTTGCTGGAACTGAGGTCGGTAACAGGTAAATTAGCAGCAATGCCATCATTTCCCAGGGTTTCTCTCAATCACTGGGATGCAGCATGTCATTTTGTCAGAGAGAAGGCTCTCACCCTAGTGGCAATGGCACTGAGTAAACCATTAGAGACCTAGTATTTTGGAGGAGGGATAACAATCACCATTTCAATTTTTGTGCTCTTTCTTACTGCACAATTGTCATTCCCAGATCTAAACTTTAGGTCACCTAGTAGGGCAACTTTTTACTTGAAAGATGGACGTAACTGTCAGAGAATGTTGTCGTGAGCAGATGATCAGGATTGGGAGATGGTTGTAAAAATTAGATATTATCCCGCTTGCTAATAACTCACTCACGTGCACCTGGTGTTATGATTTGAAAAGAAACACGATGCTCCAGCAGTGTGCGGCACACGCTATGTAAAGGTAACCTTCTGCTCTCTAATGAGACAAGAAAGCCAGAAAGAAGGTGGTAGAGTCAGGAAAGGCCTGAGCAAGGAGAGTGGAAGCGTGGAGAGTGATCTCCTAGAACTAAAACTAAACAGGCACCGAAATGCTGTGCTTGTTTCCCAATCAAAATGATGAAAGCTTTTTTAAAAAGTCTTTTGTAAAAGTTTTGAAGACAAATTAATCAGAGTCCTTTCAGAAATAGGGAGGAAAAGGGAAGAGAACAAAGCTCTCATTGTAAATTTAATCTTCAAAGATGATTAGGATCAAAGCATATAAGCCCAGATTGACATGTAACTTCACCTTGAGAAAGTGACAGTGATATTTCATAAGTATGTATAGTTATTATGTATTAATAGAAAATTTAAATGTTTAAGGATAAGGAAATGCTAACTAGCTTGATTGGATCATTGTATTTCATATATGTGTCCAATTATCACACTTCCACATAAATATGTGCAATTGAAATAAATAATTGAAAAAAACATAAAATGGACATTGTGATATTCTCTCTTCTCAAATGAAGCCTCCTCAAAAAGGAAAATGTTTATCAACATAAAGCTTGTGAACATGTTCTTTACGTAAATCCACTTATAGTAAATTGTATCAATCATTTTCAATGTAATATTCATTTGTTCCTTTTAATTACCAAATACAATAAAATTAGATATGATTCTGCAGATGAAAAACTAGAAAGTAGGAGGTCACAGTTTTGATACAATGCTACCTAGAAAAGAATGTGATTGTTTTATTGTTCCTAGAAACAAAATCACAATTAATGTGTTATTGAAGATATAACTTGGTCTCTGAACCCAGACAGGATCGTTTTCCCATTGTAAGTCTGTCACTTGCTAGCTAAGGAAGGCAGAGCAAAATCTTTTACCTTCTGAGCCCAATAATCTCCGTTTCAGATCTTTAATAGCCTCCTCTATTGATATAATATGAATTCTTATCAAACAATTGTACAAAGTGGACACTGCAGACGTAGGAATGTGGTAATTTTTTCAGTGCATGTTAACATATAAAATTTTATTTCATCCCAATTTTAAATTCAAGAAAGAAAAGGACATAAATCTCTGCGATTGGAAGAATTTCTTCAGTAGCCAGCAAAGTTTTGAATATAAGGATGGAAACCAAAGAAGCTTCTCCTTCCTCATGGGTTACATAATCTCACGAATAATTGTTTATCATCTTGTATAGACTTTCAACTATCAAAGTGTTTATTTACCTTTCTAAGTAGGTGGGTTCTGATTACGTT
This sequence comes from Chinchilla lanigera, assembly GCF_000276665.1. NCBI lineage: Eukaryota > Metazoa > Chordata > Mammalia > Rodentia > Chinchillidae > Chinchilla > Chinchilla lanigera. Next base: position 2,975,472 of record NW_004955421.1, on the reverse strand, counting down.
GTTAAACACTGATTGCATTTCTCCCACATATTTATTTATCATATGTTTTCCCTGGTATTTGTTTTAGGTAATATATAAAATGTGTGTAAACCAATATTTACTAGTTATTCAAGAATATATATATATATATA
>NW_004955421.1:2917515-2975241 GCF_000276665.1 Chinchilla lanigera | reverse complement strand
ATATATATATATATATAAAAGGTGCTAAACAGTGTGATAAATATAAAGAAAATGTTTCAAAATGAAGCCAAAGGAAAGGATATAGAAGACTTTTATTTGCCATTATAGAATAAAAAAAATCTGTTTGGAACCAAAGAGCACCTGGTTGCTCATATTATCTAAACTCATTTCCAAGGGGAGGGAAATAGGGTCTTAATGGGTACAGAAGTTGTAGATATAGCTAACTCAGCACTGTGGCTTTAGAAGTTATAGATGTAGCTAACTCAGCATTTTGAAATCCAGAACCTTTCACTAACAGAGAGGAGAAAACAAAGGACAAAACTAAAGAGTTATTACAAGGTTTATCTTTAGAGATTTTAAAGATTATCAAAAGATAAGCAAACTACCTGCTTTTATTACAATGCTTTATCACTGCATTTCTAGCTAGAGGAGAAAGTGAAGCACTTTCTTTGGTTCTAAGATATGCCTTTGAGATTCTTAGGCCAATGCCAAGGGCTTTCTACTGAGTCTCTGAGAATAGTGTACCTCAAGTGAAATGGTTGCATGTATTGTAATTGAAAAACCTCAGGATGCTTTCCTTTCAGACGATTTTTAAAAGTACTCACAGGTAGGTTTTGGATGTGGCTGGCCTTCAAGGCTTCATGTTTTGGAAGCTTGGTCCTTTATGTGGTGGGATCTTTAAGAGGTGGAGGTTTAGTGGGAGGTCCTTACTGGTTGGGGGTGTTGCCCTGGGAGGAGGAGACTAAACTTACCTCTTGAGACCCTGAGTTAGTTCTCTTAAAAGCAAGTCCTCATAAGCGAGACACCTCTGACTTGCTCTCTGGTTTGTCCTTTTGCTATGTGACCTCTCACTGCCAGACATGTTCTTGCTATTTTGATTATGTGTGCCATGAGGTGATGCAGACAAAGCGCCCATCACTAGAGCTGGAACTATGACATTTGCAACTGCAGCCTCCAAAACTGATGAAATAAACCTCTTTCCTTCATAAATATCCTGATTCTGGCATTTTGTTATACTAATAAAAACTGAACTAATACACAAGATGTCTGTTTTGTCATCTATAATGTGAGTAATAATAATAGTACCACATCATAGAATTAGTTTAGGAAATCAGTGATAAATTGCATAGAGTGCTTTACAAAATGCCTACAGCTAGTATGCTTTTACTAATTGACTCTTCCCCCCCACTGTCCAATGCACAACACAAGCAAAGTAAGCCTACATTTAACAGCTCAAGGGTTGGTAACAGCAAACAATGGAAAATCCAGGCAGTTTTTGGGTGAACTTGAAGACAACATGATAAATGAGTTCTCCTCGCAGTGTTCAATGCCAACATCCATTCCACCTGGAGTTCATCAGCTGTGATTCCATTCTTGTGACACATGAGACTAAATCTGAGCTGAATTTTTGTTTTTTATGCAGAGTAACTGGTGAGGAATGGTGCTTACCTTTTGTGAGTACTTAAAGCTCTATAATATGAGAAAATGCCTGTCTCTCTGTCTCCCTCTGCTTATTCAAATATTTATGGGGTTATACCTAATTACAGTTCTCTAAAAGGGTAAAGAGAGATCAAGTAGAGAAAAATTAAGTGTAATACAGGTGGTACTCAATTACTCACGCAAATATTCATTTGGAAAATATGTTTCATTTCATTTTCTCCTCTGTATTTAAGACTATTTTCCTCATTTTCCAGAAAGGCTAAATAGCTTGCTTGATATTACAACCAAAATAGAATAAGCATAGAATTCGAACTGAGGTCTGACTACCAAACCTATTTTATATTCACTTTTCCTAACATTCTATTGACATAGCCAAGCCATGATCAATATCAAAATAATCTAAAAGCACAGAGATATTAATCTTCACCTGGTTGTGAAATTATGAAAAAATATTTGGAGAGAGAATGTTATGTTACTGCCTAACAAAAATAACTGATAAAAATCATATGAATTATTGATTTGGGTGACTATTTCTGTCCAAGTATTTACTAATTGGGGGTTCATTGTCAACTAGAAGTAAGGTTAATGGAAACAAATTTTTAACTTCTAGGGAGGTTAATTAGTGTAAAGAAGATGGAAAATAGGTATATAGGAAAAAAGTATAAGTAGTTTCACACCATTTTATAATATTGTAATATTAAAAATATTTTAAAAGATCCATTAATTATAATACTTAATATTTCTTTTAGGGAAAATTGATTAAATCTTGACTTACTTGCTCAGGGGTTAGTAACAAAAGGTTCATTCTGTTATATCTTTCTGTGCCACAATTTTTACATAATAGCTGTTTTATTGGGCATGAATTTATAAGGTAGCGTTCACAGGCGCGTCACTAATGTACTTAGAAACACTTTTCTCCACATCAGAACCATGCTGCCAGTTCTGCTCATGACTTTGGTCCTTATCCTTTGCACCCTGCCTGATCCACTCTCACTGTTAAAATCCCTCATGACAGTCTTCCTGAACGGCTTTGCACATACACGCAGGGGAGCATATTTGTGCCAGGAAGTTGTGATGGCAGGAGAGATGAAAGGGGAAAGGAATATAGGAAAAAAAAATGGATAAAGCTGCTGACACCAGCACTTTACAAACTGGATAAATCACAGCTTCTAGAACTCACAGTATTTAGTTTGCATGTCAATCTTCCTCCTAAATTTCTTACCACTTCAACCAACTTACATAGTCAAGAAAGATTTCAGTATATTCCAATTTATTTTGAACATTCCCTCTGATGGTTTACCATCAGAGTGGGTGAGATTGCAGGATTACGGGGGAAGAGATGGTGGTCTGCGGGTAACACTAGGCTCTCCTGAGCAGTTTAAAACAGGGAAGGCCTTTATAATGAAGGGGCAGGAGAGAGAATTACCACTGCACATTCATTTAGTGAGGCAGAGTTATCTTTAAGGCCTCCCAATCAAAGACACAAACAGCTGAGACATAAAATTACTATGTGAAGATAGCTTTAAAATAAATATTTATCAGTGAATTTTTAATAATCTCTCTATGTAGTTCAGGCTGGCTTTTAACTCATTATATAGCCAGGCTGCCCTCAAACTCACAACGATCCTTCTGCCTCAGCTTCCCAACTGCTGGGCATACAAGCATGTGCCACCATTCCTAGCCCATTAGTGAAATTTGAATTTGAACAAATAAAAGAGTAAAATGCCCACCATTGAGGAGACCAAGAAATGTTAGAGAGATCACTTCTTAAATCATTTTAGAAATATGATGAAATTCCCAACACAAAACAGATTTATTTTATACCTTAGACAATTTGAAGACAGTGCCATTACTGAATATAAGAATAACTAGAAAAACCGTAAGCAAGGAGAATATTTTGGTGACCAAGCCTATCAAGTTATAAAGGCTCTATAATTAAAACAGCATCATATTGGTTCAGCAACAAACATACAGAAGACCTGAACAGAAGATAAAACTCGAAAATGTATACAAATGTACAAGGAATCTCAATACACAACAAAGGTGACATCTAAAAAATACAGAAAATGGAAAAATTGTTTCATAAATGATGTTAAAATTGTTTTTTCAAGGGAATTCTTTTTTATTTTAAAAATTAAAAAAAATTAACAAAGCAACAATGAAGACAAAATCAAAACAACACAGAAACAACAAAAATGATGCATGACCACAAAACAAAATGATAGGAATGAACAATGGTTGCTGTATTATATACTGTTATCTTCAATAAAGTTGCTCAGCCCACTAGACATAAGAATGTAAGACTGATCAAACAATCAAAGACAGTAAAAAGTAATAAAAAAAACCATTGGAAATGATGCAGAGCTTCACCATACAAGATGGTAAGAGTTCAACAACAGTTCTTATATTGCATATTGTTGTTTTCAGATCAGTCGTGCTGATTTTCAAATTCAAGTATGCAAAATTGGTCAAGAAAAATAATTTTAAGCATTGACATTTCCTTTCAAAAACCCAATTAGAGCTCTTATGACTATTTGAACAATGGTAAAACTTTTACCATAACATCATAGGCTAAAAGTAAGTAGTTGAGAGATATAAATGATTTTAAAAAGCTATAAAAGTACTGGAAATAATAAATGGACTTCTTTATAAGATGAAAGATGAAAAATTTGTCTAAAATTGAAAAATTCAGAATCAATAAAACATTGGTGATTTCAGTTATATTACAAAACATCGACAAAGCCAAAAAAAAAAATAGAAAAGATTGGTAAAAGCTACACAGGACTGCAAAAAAGAAAAAAAAAAAAAAACACTCCTAACATATAAATAACTGAAAAGGAATACAAAGAGAAAAGCTACACCATATTCTGAGTAATAAAATAATCTACCTACTATCTATCTATTTACTGTCTATCTATTTATCTAATTTATAAATATCTTTATTTTCCTAGGACATCATAAAATTAAGCCAGCAATCAAAAATAAAAGTATATATAAGCACCCTCAAATATTTGGAAACTTGGCAAGATGGCAGTTCTCTTTAATTTGATCTGTAGGTTCAACAAAGCTTACTGAAAATTATCTCAACAGTTTTGTGGTATTGACAAATTATAGGCGAAGGTAAAAGGACTAGAATGGTTAATTCTGAAGAAGGAAAGCGATATCCGTGAACTCAAATTACTTGATTTCAAGACTTACTGGCAATGGTAATCACAAGGGACAGTGTGGCAGGGGCAAGACTGACACATAAATCAGTGGAGTAGAAGAGAAATGTAACTATGGAAATATAATCAACTATTGTTTTTACTAATGGGCAATCTTTTACACCAATACTGTAAGTATAATTGAATGACCATGTGCAAAGAATAAACTCAATGTATACCTTGTATTTCATATGAAGAACTAAAAATGAATTATACACTTCAATAGAAAGTACAAAATCATAAAACTACCCTAAAAACAGAGTAAAACCGTAACTTTTTGTTGGGCAAGGAGATTTTAGATGCAACACTGAAGACATAATTGATAGAAGAAAAAAATAATGTTACACTTTCACAAAATTGAAAATACTCAACTGATATTCTTAAAACAATATATTGATTGGAAAATATATTTATAGGTAAATGTATTTGATAAAGGACTTGTATCAAGACTATATAAGGAATGCTTACGCTCACAAATATGAAGATAAACTCCCAAATAGGAAAAGAGGACAAAAGACCTAAACACAGGTTTTACTGAGGAAAGTAGAGCTGAGTGTGGTGGCACATCCTCTAACCCCAGCACTCTGGGAAGCTGAGGCAAGGGGGTAGAGTATGGCCCAGCCTGATCAAATTAGCAAGACCGTGTCTCAAAAATAAGAACACACAAAACAAAACAAAATGAAACAAAATGCTGGGGTTGTAGCTTGGTATGATGCTCTGTATTCAGTACCCAATACTGCCCCCCTAGTGGAAATTATGTACGTGAAAAGAAGATTAATATCACCAGTCCTTAAAGAAATACAACATGAAGCCATAATACAATATTACTACACATCTACTAGAATGAATAAAATAGTAATTCACATATGATAGTGTCAAATGTTGACAATAGAAATGTTCGTTTATTACTGGTGGCAATGTTTCTGGTTATTTTCAGAATCATTTGACAGTTTTTAAAATAAAATTCACATGCATTTACCATATGACCCAGAAATATCAATTCTGGGTATTGACTGAAAATAAATTAAAAATTATCTTCAAAAAATTATGTATGTGCATGTTTATAGAAGTTACATTTACAATTGCCTAACTAGAATAATTTGGGGTGTTCTTTAATAGAAAATAAGCAAATGTTGATCCATATTACGAGAGAATTCTCACAATAAAAAAAGACAAACAGAGTCATCTTCCAACACGGAAATAGTTTAGGTTCATTTTGATAAATAAATAAACTAGTCATCAAAGGCTATATAGTATATATTTCCACTGATATGATATTTGGAAAAAAGATAAACTATAACAACTGGGAAAGTGTTGTTATAGTTTATAGACTATAGAAAGAGAATTTTTAAAGTGAAGAAGATGTTCTGTAAGGGATTGAACAGAAAACATAGAGCCAGAATAATTGTGTAATGCTAGGAGGAAATAGTAAAAGAATAGAAGGAAAATACCAAGCAGAAGGATAGAAATTATGGAGGACTGGCCTAAATAATATAAACAGAAGAAAGTAGCTTACAATGGCAAAACATTATCCTATTAATTCACAGTTCAACCAAACTCTTTATACAAGACCTAGAAAAGTTAAAAATAAAATGGTGAATAAAAACCAGGCAAATGCGTATTAAGAGAAAGAAAATGTAACATGTGAATAGTCAGCATGGGGCTGGGGATTTAGCTCAGCGGCACAGCGCCTGCCTGGCAAGCATAAGGTTGTGAGTTTGATTCCCGGTACTGGAAAAAAACCAAAAGGAAAAAAAAATAGTCAGCATGATTTAAATCAAGCCTCAAACTGTGGAACAACAACAAAAAGAATGTTTTAAAATGATTATGATCATGGAAATATTTAACCTTCATGAATTTCTGTGCATTAAATTTTTAAAAAATCAAAATAAAAAATTTCAGTTAAACCCGAAGGATTAAAAAAAGCAAGACATAGTAACAGAAAACGCCATTTTATATCTTCTAGCTCATGATAAGGTCAGATAAAACAAATAAGTAAGGATGTAAAAGTATAAATGCCATACTTACTAAAATAGGCCTAGTGAAGGTTTTTGTTAGCTTTACAGTACGACAGGAGGGCATTAACTTCTTTTTCAAAACGGAAAGTTTACAAATTCTCTCTAATAGGCACAGGGAAAATTTATTATAAATTTTCTAAATTAAAAATAATATAAGTTTTTATATTGCAATGCCAGAAAACTAAAGAGCAAATAAAAAATTAAAGAAAAAACCTACAACCTGGCAAATTATATTCAAAATTATGAATATACACATTTTAATTAAAATTTATAATAAAATGAAAATTACCAAAGCTTATACGAGAATTAAATGAAAAGTGCATTTAAATCATTATGTTAGAGCATGTTTAGAAGGTTATCAATAATCTATCCACTGATTATAATTAGTCAGGATATTTCTTTAATTTGTAAATAAAATGAAGTGTTATAAAAGCATGGTGAATGTTTAAATTTTGAAAACACTACAGTAAAAGACACATTGGCATCAATCCCCGTCAAAACCTGCCCGTTCACTTCAAACATTCTCAGCCTGTTCTTCCCACTCTCTGAAGCACTTCTACAAATCCTGTCATGTGAGTCATCAGGTGCACTGCTGTGGGTGCTTTCATGTTCTGAGTTGACTAAAGCCTTCACTTTTTGCAATCATTTTGTCTTTGCAGAAGATCTAGAATTCTTTTGCAGTGTTCTTTGGACAGATATATATTGTTCTTCCTTTGTTGTAATTGGTCACTTATCAATTCCAGTCCCAATCCTCTACGAAAATTTCTCTGGGATATTTTGTGCTTGTTATTTTCTTGTAAACTGTGAAATTATTTATGCTTATTTAAGTTCAGAATCCAGTAAAACACAATCACTGACCAACACTTTATGTCTTGAGTGACATCTGCCGCATAACTAATCAACATCTACTCTACCTTTCATTTTTTGTGTGTGTGAAATGTGATCATTCCTGGTTTCATTTATATTGAGGGTTCACTAGCTCTTGTGCTGGTTAACCGGTGTTTTGTTTTTAATCAAATGCAACATCAGTGGGTCATTTGTGAACTACTTGTTGAATTTGACATTTATGTTACTTTTTGAAATGGTGCAACAAATCTGTTCACAACATCATATGGTAAGAGCTGGTGAGTGAATCCCAGGATAAATTTCTGAGTTTAAGGTGTAAAATGCTTTCACATCTACTAGGGCGTATATTTTTATACCATATTTAGAAGGTTTATTTTGGCATATTTTGCCAAAACCTTCAACAACCACAAAATGATGCAAGCTGTTTGCCAGTTGTCATGCATTTGGACAGTGCATAAATTGTTTGACAGTTCAAAACAAAGATTTCAAAAAATGAGTCAATAGCAGCTAAATTGTTCAATTTTTGCTTGGTGGGTCTTTTTATCCTTAAAAGGTAGTCAACTCTGAAAGACACCAAATATCTTGAGTATCACTACTATTCTTAAAAATCTCAATGTTGTCACTTTTCCATAAATCCGTTAGATTCTGGCAATAAGAATGATGAAGTCCTCCTATGAAGGCTTTAGTTCAGATAGTGAGATGTCATGATAAATATATTTTTGAGTATTACTGTTGATGCATGTAGAAGGTTTTACCTGTATTTAATTAGCAGTGTACTTCAAAACATCTTGTAGCATGCCACCCATTACAACCAATTTCCAACATTGAGTCCCAGTGTTGGCATTCTGTCTGATAGGTTTCACCCCTGGCAAGACCTAGTAACATTTTCTAACATAATTCTAATGGATCATTCAAGTATACATGGTCATTGAGTAGCATTTTAACGAGTGGAATATTTAATCACATTGCTGTTTCCTTCTTCATCTGAGGCAAAGTCTTCATTCTGTACTTCTCCATCTCTCATGCCTTGCTAATTTTGTTGGCTTACATGGTTCAAGTCATCATCAGTAGCTGAATCACCAGATGACTCACTCTCAACTTCTTCTCATAGTTGTAAAAGTGGTTTTCATGCAACACTGTACTGAACTGGGCTAATTCTACAAGAAAAATAAAAAGAAAACATGTAATAAAAATTATAGAAATAGAAAAACATAAAATGAATAACACTCACCCAGTTACACTTTGATACGTATCCACACATTTTACCATTCATCATACCAAGTAGGTAAACACAAGTGGGTAAATACTCCCTGTACTCCTCCTGTGCAGCTGCTGAGATGCACAACTGTCTATCGTTATGCTAAAGTACATATTTTCATTAGAAAAATATGGTTGGGTGTATTCTACCCCATGTTGCCCTTTCTTTCAAACAGGGATGAGAATTACAAATCTATATGAATCCTAGGTAGCACTGATAACAAAATCCAATATATTTGATGACCTAACATTTGATTATGGGTATGTCTACAGATTGTTATAGAAAAAATTTCATTATTATATCAAAATGTATATTAATAAATGGTGTTGGAGCAACTGGATATCCTTATACAAAAGAATGAGGATGAATCCTTACCTTATACCATAAAAATTTAACTAAAATTGAATCATAGTCACAAATGTTAACACTGCAAAGCTTTGACAATAAAACTGTAAGACTTCCACAATAAATCTTCATGATCTTAGTTTTAAAATCTGGGTTCATAGTTCAAAAGTATAAGAGACCAAAGGAAAAACAGATACATTAAAGTTCATTAAATAGTAACTTTTGTTCTGCATTGATCACCACAAGGAAGTGAAGAGACAGCTCACAGAGTAAATACATATGACATTGAAGCCTGCCAGGAGCAGGCTTCCCAAAGCACCATGTCCTGTGTTGTTGTCACAGGGGCAGTATGAAAGGTAAGCAATTGAGTCTTTGTGCTGACTTTGCTGAATAGATTGTTCTGCTGAGGCGCTAGGCTAAGGTTCCTGCTACCCAGCCCTCTTAATTCGTGATCTGGCCCATCTTCACATTTCTATCCCTACCTCTTCATGTGCATGAGGCATAAGCAGATGCTCAAAAAAGTTTCTGTTGCCTAGGATAACCAAGGGTGGCTTTTGTTGCTTGTAAACAAGAAAAAAATCTTCATCTTATTTTACTTTTTAACCAAGAATTACAAAGATGCATAAACAATTGCCTATGTACAAAGATAAATGCACAAGGTTACTTACTACCATTTTGTTTGTAATAGCTGCACTTGAAAATAATCACAAATTTGATCACTTAAAATTATTTAATGTGAGAAATAAAAATGAATATAAACCTCAATAATTTATAAAAGAAGTAAAAAAGAATTATAGAAAAGAAAATAATCACATTTTAAGGATAATACAGTAACATTTATTTATGAGGCTGGCAAAATAGTGGGAATAAGCCAGGTTTTTGAGCCAGAATACCTTAAATTTGAAATCTGAGAATTTATTAATTACTTGACATTATGATAGCCTTGCAATAGTTCATTATCCTCAAGCTATCAGTCGGAAATGAGAAAGCTCAACATCTTTGTGAGGATTCACTATGTACTTCAATTTTCCCTCTGAAGTAATGTAATAATTTATTTTCTCCTTAACAATTACATTTAAATTTTTTTTGTAGTTCTTAAGATTATATTGATGGCCTCAAACATACTAGGCAACTGATTAACCGTAAACTACACACCAGCCCTACTTAAAATTTTTATTTTACTTTATATTGCATCAGGCTGGCCTCAAACTTGCAATCTATTTCAGTCATGAGTTAGCATGCCTGACTAAAATTTACATCTTCTAGTTGTAACCAAGTTACTTCGCGAAGTGACATTAGTATAGTCCAAAATAAACAATTTCAAATTATAGGGGTTCCATGGATTTGGGGGTTGATAAAGATAGAAAGAAGCCATCATGATGTGGCCACGGCGTACACAAGCTTCCCTGAGCACAGTTTTGACAGGTTTGCTCTAAAGGTAATTCATCACAGCAAGAGCCTGTCCAGGCCGTCGGGTGTGGGAGCTACTGCTTCAAGCAGGAGGAAGTCAGGGAATGCCTGGGGAAAGGAAGATCAGCAAGGGAACTCACCTGTACCAGGTGATGTCTGCTCAGCACCACAGCAGGAGTCCCTTTGTCACAATGGGTTTCTTATCTATCATTAGCAGATTTTCATAGGGTGTATGGAGCAGGAAGGTTTCAAATGGCTAACAATATGCTTATTTGGGTTACATTTAAAACAATGTGATCTGTAAAAATTTGAGTTTTATGCTAAAGACTGGTTAGCTAAAGAAATTGTAAAGCTTTTTCCAAGAAATCCAGTAAGCTTTGTGACTTGGGCAATGTACCAGCCCAAAACTGTTGAGGCATATAAAATATGATGCCTACTCTCCAGGCATTCTTTAATCCATAATTTATCTCACACAAAAAAGCAGCAGGATGAATGGTGTGATGGTTATTTCACCTGGCATCTTAGTCTTCCACTATGACCTGCCGAGATTTGTAGTGCTTCCAAGCCTGTTCTCCAAGGTTATATGTATTTTTAAATATTACAAAGGAGAAATTTAAAAGCTTCCTCTTTATTGATCCATATTCTTGGCTACAGGGAGCTGTAGGTAACTAACATAAGCTACATTTTCTACCCTTTTTCAAGTAGTATATACTAACTGAGGGTGATTCTCTTGGCACAAAGGAACAGGAAAGCCGCTGTGAAAGATACAGCTGGTGAAGAATATTGACTCTGATCCCTTAAGTGATAATTTTGAACTCCAAAAGAAGAATACTTCAGCAGGCATATTTCATGTCAACTCAGTTTTCATTGGAATTTTAAGCCTTGTTGCCTCAGATTTCTCGGTAATTTTACTGTTTTGGCTATTATTTGTATCATTGTGAGGTGTTATTTCTTTTCACGGTAATGTAAGCTTATGATAAAAATTCAAACATTGAAAAAATATGCAATAAGAATTTCATCTTCCAGGTATATTTGACTCTCAAACTCATGCCCCAAAGCTTATCCTAAATGTTAGCTGTAATCCAAATCTCCTGGTTCCCTGTACCATGTGAATTCTTCTCGTAAATCCAAGTAGAATAATATACATATATTGTTCTGTACCTTGCATCTTTCTATTTTTGTGCTTTTTTAGTTGTATATGTTTGCAATACCTAATAGTTATATTCATTTCAGGGAATTGGTACTTATACAGTGCATATCAAATTGTGGTCACTTTTGCTCTGCCTTCCTCTTGCCCTCCTCTTTTCTTCTTTCAGGTCCTCTTCCTTTCTTCAGAGTCTACCTCTTTCTTTCTTAACACTTATCTTTTACTTTTCCTCCTTAAATTATTTGTGTTTTGGGTCTCTCATATTAGAAAAACTATGTGACATTTAACTTTCTGTATCTTATTTATTTCCCTTAGCATTGTTATCTCAACATATATCCACTTTCCTACAAATGACTCCAATGTTTCCTTCTTTGTAGTACTCCATTGTATGTTTATATCACATTTTCTTTACTGAGTCATCTGTTGATGGGCTTTTGAGCAAAGAATACATAGGCATGCATGCATGCACAGACATGCACACAAATATTTACTGTCCTTGCCATTTTATTGATGTACCACATTTTCTTTTATCAGGTCACATGAATGAATAATTTTGTGAATTTCAGTTGGTATCACCAGTGACATACAATTCAAATTCTTGTATAATTTCCTACTTATATAGGTATGCATTTTACTCAACAAAATATGTAATACTTTATGTTTCTTAAAATCCTGAAAACAACCCATGAACACAGACTCCAGGACTGAAACTACTGCCAGAGGTATTTTTTGAACTACATATTTTAACTTTATTATGTTTTCACAGTTGCTCAGATTCTTTACGATTACTTATGTCTTTAATTTACTTCAATGAACTGAAGGTATGACGGGTTACTTATTGTGCCAACAACTGTGCTAGGTGCTCTAAACCACACCAGCATGTAGAGAAATACACAAACTCTAGAAAAAAGCAGCTTTGCAATTTAACAAGGGTGAGCAAGTTAATCAATATACTATATCTAAAATAGCTACATGGAATTTACAACTACATTAATACCTTCAGATGTGTCTTTGAGGTTTGACCGTGCTAAATTTGAGAGACAGTGGGACTTTCAAGTGGTGATTGTAACATGTAGTTGTTTACAGAGAATGGCTATAAATTTATTGATTTTTTTTTAGATATACTGTTTGAAGTATTAAGAATGTTTCCAATTGATTAGAGAGAATTTATTTAGTGAAATCAGAAGATGTAGTTTAGGGATTCACAGAGGCTCAAAACTTGGAGAAGGAGAAACTAGTTGTAAGCAGACATATAATAGGACATAAAGTCATGGCAAATCATGACTACCTTTGTTACTCTCCACAGATTCTCCTATAGAGCAAACCTCCTGTGTCAGATAGTTTCTACAAATAAAACCAAGTCAACTCCAGGCAAGTACCAGGATTCCATTGCCAACTGCGTACTCTGGTGAGCCCTAAAAACTCGTATGTGTGAGTTTTATTAAGTCTTCCATTCCCTCCTCTTCACTCTGTCCCTTCCCTGACTTCCTTTCCTGTGTTCTCCAGCTATCAGTCTTTTATTTTGCTCTTCCATTTGTTAACATATTTAGATTTCCATCTCTAAATTGGAAGATTTATTTCCTGTACTCGAATTAGCTCTACCCAAACCTATGATTTCAGTATTTATAATATATTCATGTGGATACTTCTTCTACGAGGCCCTGTTGGTGGAACCTCAAAAATGACCACCTCCATTCCTCCAGGCCAGGGAGAAATGTCGGACTTCTCATCCAACTCTGTCCAGGGTGAACAGATCCCCCTAACTAGGTGCCCGCAGATGTGTAAGAAAAGTAAGAATAAATCAAACCAAGAGAGCCAAAATTCTGTGATCAGGTGCTAGCAGCCTCTAGGACTCTCTGACCCCTGATTACCATCTTCAGTAACCTTTAATTCAGAATCCACCCAGGAGGCAGCAGAGGAATTGGAGGATATCAATTGATTAGCAAGGACAATACAACTCAATTATCATAGGAATGCGACCTGACCAGTAAGCCATCATGTTATCTTCCTTTGCCCATATCTCAGCAAAGCATCTAGTACTGATCCTGGGGCTTACAATGCTTATGCTTATGCTAGACTTCCTCCCGAACCCAACAATCATGGCTTGGTTAGGCTTCAGGCAATATACAAAATAGTAAGTAAAGGATGTCCTTCTCCACAGAGAGAGGCTCAAGAGCATCTAGGGCAATTGTGATGAAAGAGGCTGGACATGAATGATGAGGGAAGGGACATATATTTAGTTCATTCATTAAAGTGTTCTGATTATAATATCTCAACTTTTAATGGCATTTTATTTCCAAATTTATTCTATCATTAAATCACATTGAAGATCATTTATTATTCCTAAAGAATATTGAGGCACATCTTATGTGTTTTTTTCTTTTTTATTATTTTAAAGAGAAAAGAACAAAAACAAAATAATAAAAACAAAGACAAAAACACAAGACAAAAACTATGAAAACAATATAAAATTTCAAAACAAGATGTTAGGAAATCAGCAATGGTTGTTGTACTACTTATTGTTATCTTTAAAGTAGTTGCTCAGGTTATCAGATATAGATATGCAAGATTAATCAAACAATTAAACATTAACTGTTCCTTTCAATAAAGCAATAGAAATTAGTAGTACAATTATCTTAGCTATCATATATATATATATATATATATATATTTTTTCCCCTTCTTTCTTACTTTCTTTTCTGCTTTCCTTCATCTTCGTTGTTCTTTCCTGTTGAGCACTTCTTTCCTTTTCACAATATCTATTGTACCTTTCAGTTTTTACTTACTCTTTCAGGTTCATACACTAGGGAGACAAAATGGTGTTTACACATGTGGGTCTGATTTGTTTCACTTATGATATGGTCTCTAGTTCCATCTATTTACCTATAAAAGCTTCAAATTTATCTTGAAGCACATCTTCTTTCCTTCGTTCCTTCATTCCTTCCTTCCCTCCTTCCTTCTTTCCTTCCTTCTTCCTTCCTGTGCTTGCCATTTCCCCCTCTCCCTCCTTCCCTCCCCCAACCTCCTCTTTCCCTTTCTTTGATAGTGTCTCTCTGTAGTCCAGCCTGGCCTTGACCTCACTGTGTAGCCCAGCCTGGTCTCAAACTTGTGGTGATCCACTTGCCTCAGCTCTCTGAGTGCTGGGATTGCAGTGTGCATCACCACACCTGGCCATGTTTTCTTTTCATATATTTAACAATTTATTTTCAAATTAGACATTAACCTTGTATAAATGGTAACATTTTAAAAAAGTTTACTTTGAAATATTTTTTATTCCCTCTGATTGAGCCTGAACACATATGAGTTGACCCATTCTGTAGATTTGCAAGCCCACAGATGTATGAAATGTTTAGAATGATGTACTGGTAAGGGAAACTAGAATAACTACAAGGCAGTTTCTCTAAAAGTTCCACATAGGTGATAATTGTCAGTGCAGAGTGCTAAAAACTGCTTTATAATAGTAAATCCCACAAAACCTCTTCATTTATATTGGTTTGGTAGCATTTTATTTTAAACACCCTTTTGACAGGTCTATTATGTAGTTATGGTATTTTCATGCATAGAACATTCTTGACATTCACATCACTTGTAGTTTGCTATTCAAAAAGAAAAAGTTCAGACAAAAATTGTCTTTTTGGCTGAATGAGCATGAAAAGAAGTCCATTTTTTGTGACTTTTTTGTGTCATTGACCTGAAGCACAACAAACCCAAGCCATTCAGAGAGCTTTTCATTCATTCAGGCACTCACAGCTCATTCATTTAATCAGTAGCCGTTTATTAGTTTTTGACACCATGTGGCCTTGTGCTAAGCATTAGAAATATGAAGACCAAGACTTCGTTTGTGACTGCAAAAAGTACATATTCTATGGGGAGAAATAATGTAAATAAGTGCTTACTATAAAGGGGCTATAACATATAGCATGGAGAGCTGTGTGAGCTGAGGAAAGACTTACATAAACGGTTTTTGTCCTTTCCGTCAGAGCTGTCATCATTCACTAGGTCAATATGGACAAAAACATCAGAAGCTGAGGAAATTGCCTTTGCAAAGACTCAGGAGCAAATAAGAACCTGGGGCGTTTGGGTGAGTGCCACGTGCAAGATTTCAGGCACAGGGTGGCAGAAGCAGAGAGAAGAGAGATGTTCCGGGGGTCACATCTTCCCACAGCATGAGAGGTTCTGCTTACCTGTTATTCAAGGTCATTTCTTTTACCCCATTTCGCTCTCTCTCACCATGACCATGAAGGCCTCCCTCCCTCCTGATGGCTCCTCAAGAAGTCAGCACACTCCCGTCCATACCTCAAAGCCTTTGCACTTCCTCTGTTTGGTTTGTATTTTTCTTCCTCTTCTCCATGGTCTCTCTCTCTTTCTTTCTCTCTCTCTCTGTCCCTATCTTTCTCTCCCTCCCCAAACTTTGTTAAGACTTTTCCAAAGCACTTGTTTAGGGAACTTTGACTTTGCTACCCTGTGTAAAGCTGAAGCCTCTGTTACCTATTATGTCTAGACACTTCTTTCAAATTTCTTTAATTGTGCCTAGCCTTGCTTCAATTTATAGTATTTGTTTATTTTCTTTATCTGCATTAACATGTAAATGTTATCAGGGTGGAATCTTTGTATTTTCATTACCATAATGCAGTGACTAAAACAAGCACTGACATATAGAAATGAAGGTCTATAGATGATGGTCTATAAGTATTTGCTGAATGGTGACTACCACCAAAGGGTGTATATTGCACGCACGTGAGCATGAGCATAGCTGTCAGACCCTCCACCAGAAGCACTATATATCACACGGCAGCAAAGTAGAAAATGCTGTTCCTGTCCTCATCTAATGCTACTTTCCACAAGAGAGAGGTTGGAGAAGTGCTGTTTCCAAACACAGAGCAGTAAGGTTTGGAGAAAGAAAATTCTGTGCTTGAGGACCTTCTGTCACGGGGAAGTAGCATCTTTTCACCCAGTATCTTCTGCTCAAAGGGCGACAGCCCTAAAATAAGAAACGATTTGATAAGAAAGTGGTTTGACAACTAATTTCTTTCTGTTCAGTACTTTGTTGAAGTTAGCCTAAAGCTACAAAGGAATTATTATCACTAGATCTTGCTCTTGCTGTCCTAAAGCAGCACTTATTTCTCTATCACTGGTCAATCTTATCTCTGATGGCTTTAGCAGAATCCTTTGCTCCAATAACATGTCAAACTTACTTCTGAATGTAGACGGTTTGCCTTAATCACATTGTCCATCAGAGAGGAAGAAATGGCCGTTCAGGGCCTAGGAAGAAGAGAAAAGAGGATGTCCTTCTCCTAGACTTTCAGCACAAGTTGCACCGCCTATGCTATTTATAAATCAGTCTCCTTTAGAACACCTCAGTTTTTGGTAGGTAATTTGGGATCTAAAGTTGGCAGAAGTTAAAGGTATGAAAAAACCATGTTGGATGAATAATTGATATTTCTTAATACAGTTCTGTAAATTCAAAAATTACTACAGTAAATACAAATTTATTGTACAGTCAGAAAGTGAAGTCAAGTCAACCTGTTCTTTTCTCCCTAATGAACAAATTTAAGCATCCACCCCTTACATTTCCAGGATTAATTGATTGAAGTAGTTCTTTTTTTTTTTTTTTACATGTACTGGGCATCAAACTCAGGACCTTATGCTTGGCAAGCAGGCACTTGTGCCACTAAGCTATGTCCCCGGCCTAACTGAAGCAGTAGTCTTTGGGCTGAATATGAGCAGGAACAACTTGGGAAACTTCTGGGCCCTCACTGTTCACGTTTTTTTATGTCTACATGAAGCCATTTCTGAGAAGAGCTAAGTATCATTCTGTACCAGAAAATCATTAAAACACTAACTACTCCCGTTTTCCTTCTTGCCATCTTTGCAGTATGAAGAGAGACAAAGCCCATACGGAAGAGAGGTTCTCGTCTTGATTCAAAGCTGCCTTTCCATGACGCTTTTGTGCTGAAACCACAGAGAAAGCTGAAGACCTATTCCTGGTCCTTACCTTATGCACTTGGTTCTGTATTAGTGCTCCGTGATAAGTTTTCTCTCCTCGGTCTCAGTTTTCCTAAAGTAACTGATAAACTTCTCTGCTTCCGTTCTCAACCTGATGGGATGCTTACACTGCTGATTTGGATATCTTCTGCTTTCCTCAAAATGTATTGGTAAAGATTGGACTACCAATTTTTCCCAGTTTTATTGAAGTATAATTGACAAACAGAAATGTATACATTGCCAGGAGTCATGGCACATGCCTGTAACCCCAGCACTCTGGAGGGTGAGGCAGTAGAATCGCCATGAGCTCAAGTACACAGCGCATCGTTACTAGCTATGCTTGTGATAATGTACATCTTATTTTCAAACTTATTCATCTTATAACTGAAAGTATGAATCCTAAAACCCTAATCTCCCATTTCTCTCATCCCAGGATCCAGACGAAAAACTTTAGACTCTCTACTTCTATGAGAAAGCTCTTTAGAATCCACTTATAAGTAAGATCATGTAGTATTTGTCTTTCTGTACCTGGTTTACTAATTTCTAATGTTTTAGAAGAGAGCTTTGAGGTTTTAACAGCGTTCACGTTAAGTAATTTTGTTTCCCTCCCAGAAATACTTCCTGTAAGGTATATGGCTATTTATCCATCTTTCCTACCTTTATCTGTAAAATGGGGGAGAGGAGAGAATGTTGACAATATTATCTGACTATGGAATTAATGAAGACTTGATGAACTGGCCAATTTTGCTTTAGGGTTGTGTCTGAGAATATAGGACATATTTGACTATGATATTACTAGGTATCTTCACCAAGTGTTAGTACCAGAGGAATCAAGTCATTAGGCATTCTTAAATAAATGAGTATTTGGAGCTACTCACCTTGGAATACTAGATTTGCTGTTATTCCACTGAGGGAACAGTCTTGGTGCAGACCAGTCACTTTAGAGGCAAATGGCCAAGGGCTGGATGTGCCATATCTCTTTCTGCAAGTCCTATCAGAGTGAAACCTATATATGTCATGCAGTCTGTTTTTTTAAGTCCATTTCAAATATCTCTCCTGAGTTTGTAAAATAGTCCTCCAGTCTCTTTTCAAGGTGATTTTATAATGCACAAATTTCCATTCACTTTTTTTTAGATGTAATAATGTTTTCTTGCAGTCTTTTGCCATATAGACATAGAAGGGGATATCATATCCTTTTGCCTGGCTTAGAATCTATCTATTCATTAGTTTCTACATATTTCCCATGGTAAGAACCAGTGATGAAATATTCTACCAGTTCGTTCTATTATTTGGATGAAAGGATACTTCTCGTAGTTCCAGTGGTAGAATCAATGTGGAGCTTGTGAACACGGGATTATAGTGGAAATAAACCACTGCACAACATAAATGCTAAGTGCTGTTTTCTGATCTCTGAACTTGTTCCCACTAAATGTTGAGTATAACACTTCCATTAGAAAAGAGCTTAAACTCACATTTCTCTTACCACCTCCATCTGTTCCTTTATGGAGGGATAAAGCAAGAAAGAAGGAGAATGAGAGGATTAATACACAAGCCTGGCACTATTACAGATTAACGCTTTCTGTCCTGTTGTGTCCCCTACCGCCCCAAGCCTTACAAGCTGTCAGCCCTGTCTTCTGTCTTCTGTGACACCCGGAGAGGATGATTTGATGATCCAGGAGAGAAGTGGTACCTCCTATTCTGTTAAAGCAATCAGTGAAATGAATGAGTAATGAGTGAGAGAGTATTAGTGACACTGGTGCTTAATGAGCTCCATCGTCTTTGCTTCATATCCGTAATTTCCACAGATTGCTAAATAAACATTTATTTATGTTCTATATTGTAAGATAATTTTCCTAGATGAGCCTTAATAAAGTGAAAAAAGGTGCAGAGAGAAGCACTACAGGAAATTAATGGAGACGAAAATGAAAAATGGAAAAACTAATAATTTTTATTAGGGATCCCTGCCAAGAAACCTGAGTGTGAGCACAATTGACTCTTACTATGCAGAGCTATTACTTAACCCTGATGCAGTCTCTCCTGAACATGGGAGGGGGGTATTGTAGCTGCAGGGCACTTTAAAGGACACGTCCATTAGAGCCATCGAGTTTCTTTTTTGGTTACTCTACCCTACACTTTAGCCACAAAGTTTGTCTTTTAAAATCACACAAAACAAAACAAAATTCTCTAGTTATTTTAGTACCTGAGGTGGGAGAAAATACTTCACTCCTCTCCAGCCCATCCCTGAGAGCTTGGTGCTGCCTTCTGGATTCCTTCCCACAAGTGCTTTCTCCCACAGTTTAAAGAGACATTTTTTGTTTGGTGTGGATAGGACTAGAAAAGGAGGGGGCAACTCTAAACTTCTACTCTTATGTCAGCCCTCGCATGAGGGCTGAGATTTGAACTTTGAATTTAAGGGCATAACAATTATTAAAAAGCATTTCTATGAAATAATGGGAAAATATTGATTAATTTTACTTTAATAGTTTATATTTCATTGTTTATTTAATGATTACAGATTACTGTTTAAAAATCAAAATAATATAAAATGTGTAAATTGAAGCTTTATTCCCACTGTGTTCAATCCAATTTACCTCATTCTTTCCACCAATTCAGGTTTAAAGGTAACAATTTTTCCATGACTCTAAGATTTTTGGTACTTACTGCTTTCCCTAGGCTAATTTTTGATGCTCTCAACAGAACACTCTATGCAACTCAAGGTGATTATGAGTCTCAGGACATTTCTACAAGGAAGGAGTTAGTTTACCATAACCATCCAGTTAAGACAGAGAAGTGCAATACTGTCCCTGAGAATTAAAGTGAAGAATTTTAAACTACATTTCTAAATCAGATTTCTGCAGATATCTTTTTCCATGTCAGTAGTTGCAAGATAGGAGGCTGTAGTACTTGTTAATTACGTTAAATGTATATACATCATCTGAAATGCCAGATGTAATCAACTTCAGTAAGTTTACTAGTAATTCACAATCACCATCTAAGGTCATTTGTCTTTGGATGGACTACAAGTCTATTTAAATAAGAATGTAACAGGAATTATCTTTAAACTCTTTGATGAAGAACTGGAGTTTTACTGATTAAGGTGGACTTTCAGTGTTTTCATGACAATTTCTGCCATAAAATTCCTGTTTCTCTGGTAAAAGAATCTATGCAAGAAATTTGCTAGATGTCAGGTACTGTGAAATAAATTCATTTCCAGTCTTTGAATTTGCTAGACTCACAGTGAAATGGATTTAGGCGCAGACTATATTTATCACCAGAGTCTGTGAGCCCCAACTCTGACTCATGAACACACAGAGACTTTTTAAGTCTCTCTTTCTTTCAGTATCTATATTAATGACCCACAGAAGCTCTACATATTTTTTTCACCGAGTCACATTACCTGACTCTCAGCAGTGTAGTTTTTGTGAGGAAAGCTCTAGAGGAAGTTTTGCGGTGTATTTGAGTGACGCTATTGCATGGTGCCTTTGTCTTCTCACAAAAGTGCCAGTTCTCCTTTATCAAGAATCTGGGTGAACTGGCTTACAACTGCGAACAAGAAAAAAATAACAGTCATTCATTTTCCACATGTTGACACGAAAAATGTTTGTGTACACCAGCCTAAAAATTTTGTTTTCTAGGTATGTAGATAGAGCAATAAGTTAGATATTGCCTCTCTGTTTAATTTCCGGGAAAATATAATCAGTAAATCATTGATACAGATCCTGATGGGTCAAAGCATTTGACCAGTCCTATAATTCTATGGTTATGTATGATAAACGCAAAACTTTGTCTCCAACAGACTAAGCACTGTCAAATGAATCTGTCATTCCAGGGTATTATTTTACACTAAAGCCGTGGAATCTAGTTTGTGAAGTCACCAAGTACATTTTCAAGGGTTCCGGTGTCGTGCTCGCCCACGCTTTCCTTCGGAACTGCATTACAGAAGTCTCCACCGAAGAATAAGGGTTTTCACGATGAAGTTCCTTTTGTTATAATATTTATTTTACAAGTGAAAAAAAATTAAAGGTTAAGCAAATCATGTAGCCAGAAAGTTATAAGGTCAACATTCAGGCAATGTGATAACGATGTACTATGTCATAGCATTTCTAAGATACGTCAGCAGGACTCGAAACTGAAGTTCATACACTTTTTAAAAAGTAATTTAGAAAGAGTGTAGACTCTGTAATATATTTAGAATGAAAAGATTTGAGAACAAATATAAGATTATATTTAAGGATCTAAAAAGGTAAAGTAAACAACTCAAAAGAGTTGGAAGAAAACACAGGCTGTTTTACAAATGCAAGTTGCACTAAAAGTACAGAGAAAATAGAGCATGAATTGATAAAAGCACATGGTCATAAAGAATAAATTAGATAAATAGGCAACATAAAATAGATTCAGCTAGTAAAATATGAGAAAAGAGTCAAAGCATATTTGGACAAATTATACACTAAAGAAATTACAGAAACTGTAAATGAAAAAAATATTAAAAACGACGTTGCTGCCATAAAGGCCTGTGTTTATTCAACTAAAATCTTCTAGTTTTCCTCCCCCGTCAGAAAATTCATACAAAATCATCACAAATAAATATTGTGATTAAATTGATAAAGTCAAGGATGAAATTTTATGATGATACAGGGTAAAAAAGGAAAAAGAAAGAAAAAGAAAATCACATGTAATGAGACAACCTGTTTGACCTTGGATGTATATTCAAAACAACAGGACAAATGACTTATTTTCTCCAAAGTTATTTAGTATTTGACTGTAACACTGAACCAAGGAATAGGTTCACATACAAACAGCTATTGAGTTTTACAAAGGTACAAAAGCAATTCAGTGGGGGCAAAAAGCCTTTCTAAAAATTATTTTTGGATATCCATGAGGGAAGTGTTGGCAGAAACCTTCCACCTTATACAAAGTTAACTCAAAATATATCATACATTTAAACATAAAACTTTTAGAAGTAAATATAGGAAAAATTTGGGGATATTAGGTTTGGCAAAGCTCCTACTGTTGGGCCAAATGTCTAAGGTTTGTCATTGTTCCAAAGATGTCAATGGGAAAATGCTTACATGTCATGCATGATATCAAAAACATGATCTATTAAAAGATCAGTAAATTATACTTTATCAAAACTAAATACTTTTGTCCTACAAAAGACACAATAATGAAATAATCTATAGACATGAGAAAAAGTTTGCAAATTATCTATTCATTACGGACCTAGTATCTAGATTCTATAAAGAACCCTCAAAACTCAGTGGTAAAATACCAAGTATTCTAATTGGAAAATGGGTGAAAATAATGAGAAATCCACAGAATTTTCACCATCATCAGGGAAAGGTCTTGCCTCTTGGCTGTGGGTCTGTGGGGAAAGTGTGCTTGTGGCCTTCCATCACCACTTATAAGATTTTAGTAACCATTATTTTAACCAGTGAGCTCACGGAGAAGTCACTCTTCATCTATAATTAATAGAGTGGTTGAGAGTACATCATTTGGAGGGAAAAGAAAGATAAGAAATTGAAAGTGTAAAATGGAAGTTGTAGAAGAAGATAGAAAATTGGTTTTTAAAAAGCATGGAAGTGAGTCAAGTACAGCAGCAAAGACTCCACCATGTGCTGTAAGGGACGGTTCAGAAGTTAATGTTTTGTAGATTAAGTGAAGAACAGGTGGGTCATTACTGAGAGCATAGCTATTAGGGTGAGCGACGAAATGCAAAAAATCTCTCAGAAGGCTGAGTGTAGCTCAGTGGTACAGTGTTTGCCTAGGGGTGTAAGGCCCTGAGTTCAATAAGCAGCACTTTGAACAGAAAAGAAAATAAGGCCTCCAGCTTTATAAATTTGTTGTCACAAGAAATACAAACGAATATCATAGAATTCTCCCACTCATTTGTGCTTTCGTAGATATAGAGTCTGTCCCATTTTGTCCTTGTCTCTCATGCTCCACTCAGACTCAAGATGGGATAATCTATTTTTTCCAAGTTTATAAGTAAATAGTGCTTGCTTAATGTAACTGGAATTGTTTTGTGTGCCTGGCAAGAGAGATATCTAATTGATATGCATGTAATTTCATTACACAGAGTGAACTTTGCTGCTCCCATGATTACATACTTCTAGATATAGAGACATATAAAGATACAGACATAAAATATAGTATTAGCAGTACATTCTAAAGTATACTAACAGTAAAAATTGGAGGCTCAGTAAATACTAATATACAGTACAATTTTACCTATATGAGTGTACTTCATTTCACTAGTACTCTACTCTTAAATATTTAATTTATCATGAGTGTTTTGTTATTATACGCATACAGTATTGTGCTTACTTCTCTTACTCAGCTTGTGCTAATATAACACAATACTTGTGACAGGCTAATTTATGAACAACAGCATTTTTTCCCACTGTTCTGGAGGTTGCCAAGTTTCAGAGCCAGAGTCAGCAGCTTTGGCATGTGGACAGGACTGTTTTTTTTAGATGGCACCATTGGAGTCTCCCCACCGGGCAGAAGGGAGAAATGGCAAATGAGAAGACTGATACTACATTTTCACAAGACAAACAGGTAGAAGAGGCAAAAAGACATGTTAGTTTCCTCCAGCCACTTTCAAAAGCATTAACCCATTGATGAGTAACCACTTCCCCAAAGGTTCCATTATTAGATAACAGCACAATGGAGATTAAGTTTCAACACAGGCATGTTGGAGAATATACATGGAAATTATAGGAATACTCATTTTAAATTACTTTTAGGGTAATTTCCTGAAGTACAATTTCCTAGTTAACTATAAACATAATTTTAAATTATTTTTTATGTGTAATAAATTTTCTCTTAGAAGCCAGATCTCTAATACTTTGGCTAGTAATGTAGTGAAGATCAAGTTTCCACATTGCTTTATCCATTTACAGATAATTTGGTTAATAATGGGTAGTATTTTTCCTTTTGCCATTTTAATTGGGTAAAAATAGTATCACATTATTGTAATTTGTATTTCTTGATTTGGAAATCATAAAAAAAGTATTCTCTAGGTGGAGATAATGATCCATTCCTTCTCCATTGTTTTGAATTGACCATTTTCCATAAAGTAAATTATGATATATGTACTTAAAAATTTTCCACACTTGTGCTGTCACATAAGGTAGCAACTAGCCAAATATAACTATTTTTTCTTAATTAGGAAATGGATTTTAAAATGAAGCAGAATAAAAATTCAGTTTTTAAGTCATACTTGCCATATTTCAATTACTTAAAAATCACATGGGAATAAAAGCCAACATATTAGACTGCAGAGCAATATATTTTCATCATTACAGAAAGTTATATTCGATAGTGCTATTCTTGAATTTCTATTATGTAATGTAAAAATTAATAGATTTCTATAACTTTAAAAATTAATGTCTATTCATTTAGAATCTTTTCAGTATGCCCATGTTATTAATATCTTTTCTTCAGATTCATTTGGTGTCATAGTCCATTAGATGTTCTATGACAAAACACTATAGGTGGTGTGTCTTCTGAAGAGCAGAATGTACTTCCCTCAGTTCTGGAAGCTAAGCCTAAGACAAAGGCTCTGGCAGATGCAGTGTCTGGTGAGGCCCCTCTTCCTAATTCATAGGAAATAAAATTTCTGTTACCATACACGAGAGAAGGGACAAGGGTTGTCCATGGGGATGGTTTCATAAAGACAGTAATCTCTGCCCAGGCTGAAATACCACACTGTCGGAACTGGGGGATGGCAAGCGTAGTGCAGAGTGAAGATTCTCTGTTCTTATCAGAAGCCCTGTAGCTTCATTAATAAATGTGCCTCAGCTTATTCCATGGCTTTGGTGAACTTTCAAAGGCTTTGACCTTTTGCTTTGTCAATTTTATTGCTGTTTTGTTGCTTTTGAAAATGGGTTGCTCTCCTTATCCCATCAAGATCATGATGTGCATGGTAATTTCACATGCTCAGCTTTCCTGATAGAGTGACAACTTGCCTCGTCTGAGGAGTTACTGTAGATGAATTTCTTTAGATATCAGAGATCCAGATAAATCCCTATTTTGAAATTCCAGAGAGGCAGAAACACTGTGGATGAGCAAATATAGAGGAAGCAGAAATAGAAATGGTTATAGCATAAGCCTTTCCCTCTGGACCAGAGTTCATTTTAAGTGCTTACTGTAGGAGCAAAACCTAGCTAAGGCAGGTACCTTATTTATTGTCCTTGAATGACTCCCCATAGTTTCTTTCCTCATCTTAATGCTTAAGGGGAAGATACGGAACACTGTGGATATTACCCTACATAGTATTTGTAAAATACTCTTCTGTTGGTGGTTGATTCTTATTATTATGTTTGGAAAATTATATTAAAATAACCTCTCATATATTCATGAAAAAATGTGCAGCAATTTGGAGATTCATTTGAGCAACTGAAAGAAATTTTTGTGCAGGATTTCTTCATGTATTTACAAGGAACTTAGAAGTAATCTGTTACTCAGTATTATATTAGCTTTCCAAAACCACAGTGAGATACTTGACATGGGCTACTTCTGAAGTAAAGATGGATTCGAGAAGTTCAAAGTGCAGGATCACATGGCACCCACTGGTTTGGTGTCTGGCAAGAGTGGTGGCAACCCATCATGGCAGCAATGCGGTGGAAACCAAAGGTCATATTTTTAACTAGAGAAAATAGGGGAGATCTGGGTCCCACAATCTCACTAGATCCTACCTTTTAGAGGTTAGTGAGACCTCACAATACACACCGCCTTGCACACTAAGACTTAACACATGGATCTTTCAGGGAAACTCAACATCCAAACCATCGCAGGAAACAAATAAAAAATCTAAGTGATGATCCCAACAGAGGCCCTAACTTGAACCGTTATTGATAGGAGATGAAACTGCAGAAATCCAATGGATATGGGAAAACCAAATCCTAAAATTACATCCGGGATTCCTACAATTGCTTACTTGTTGCTCCCATTAGTATGGATGCATTTCTCTTGTAAAGAGTGAGAAATTTCCACATGTGGACCCTAGGTATCCTTTCCATTGCTTCTTCCCAGAGAAATCCTGCTATGCCTAATTTCCACTGATGAATCCTTGACTAAGTTAGGATTCCCTGGATTCACTGTCCTCTTTCTTTCATAAATAATACTAACCTAACCTCATTAGTCAGAAAGTCTGAAATCTCAAGTGACCCCATGGAGCTCCCAATGCAATAATCTCTGCTCTTATCTGAAAGGGGAGAAAAAAATAGCTATTAGGAAAAGCCAAGTTTTGTGATCCAGGAAGTAGCTGATGATGTACAGACTGAGTGAAGAGGTGGCTTTCTTGACTATGAAAAAGGAAACTGGATAATTCTTTGGTAAAACAGAAAAATCGTTTGTTGTTTTTGTTGCTGATTTTGGTATTATTTTAAAGATGAGAAGATTGTTGAGAAGGTTGTAATGGTTAAAGGAGCCCATAGAAAAATGGTGTATTATAGTCTCTGAAATGACCAACTGACTAACCTCCCGAATGTAAAGAACTGAATATCTTTGCTGTTTTTAATAGAATACATTAGAGCCAAAACAACACTCGTATCATCATTTTTTTTTTAATAAACCATAAAGACAAACTCAACATGTATTTTCACCTTAGGCTCTAGGGACAAATTCTGTTAGTAAAATCCATTAATGCAAAACAAGCTACAAGCACATGTATGGTCCTCCTTATCAGTGTCAAAAAATAGAGCTGCAGTTACCACCTTATATTTACAAAAACACCATTACAAAAACATACATTTATTCACTGTATCATTTTCTGTTTTGACATTTGCCATCTGCTGAATTACTTATTTTGGAGAAGCTTTACCAGGCTTTGTACCTTCATAGTCCCTGTTCCATTATGAAATTCACCAAGTAATGTCAGTGCCTTGGTCATCTATGCTGTTAAAAACAAATGGCAACAAAACATTTTAAGTGCATCAGATAATAAATGAACTATTAATGGATCAGAAGGACAAGTGTGCTCATTTGCAAATCTGTGTGATTTGAAAATAGTTTATTGTAAGGGCGAGGCTAGTTCAATTTTTAACCTAACTTATGGTGAGAATAATTTCTATGACACAAACATTTGTACACAACACAATCGAGTTGCAGAAATGGGCATCTAAAAGTAATGAAGTGATTTTCTTATTTTGTGAGTTAAAATTTTACAGAAAATATTGTCCTCTACTTGCCACTGCGGCAGCTCAGCAGACTGTGAGCCATCTTGGTCCCTCCAGGGCATGCCCTTTCTTCTGAGACAGAGTTTCTGGGGAACGAGAAAACTCAGAGCTACATATGATCATTTGTTTTCTATACGAAAGGTCTTGACTAAGGCTTGGGCTAGTTTTCGTGGTCCATGAAGAATTAATATTCCCAAAATTGTTCAAGGGCACCTCATATTTGAGGGAAAGAAGTGAATTTCTGTTGGAGTAATTCCTCTTTGAACATGTGTATACTGGAGACTTATGACTTAGACTTTAAAAATTAATTCCTCTAATATAAAAAGGTTTGTAAATGACTTACTTTTGGTTTAGTTGGAACTGGAGTAAATACACTGAAGCAAATGATCATGTGGGGTTGAAAAGAAAATATAACTGACATATTGTCTTGCGCTTACAGATAATACTAAATCATTGATACAAACACTTTCCGTAGTTGTCATAAAAACAAACTACTTTGTTTATGTGGTAATTTTGAAGGAAACTGCAGAAAATTTTCCCAATAGCAAGGATTTGGATTCAGGGAACTGCCTTTTATGAAGAATGAAAATTTGGTCACTTATTTAACATTGCTGGTTTTTATTTTTTAGTTTTAAAAGGGGATCTGTGTTTACTTCATAGGGCTCTTATAGGACTAGATGGTGTAATGGTTATGAGCAAGTATTACCCTTTTTTGATGAAAGGAACAGATGTTTGCCTTTTTCCATTCATGTTCTCCTCTAGATAATCATAAAGAACAATTTCTCTTCTATTTGGCTGTGAATATATCAAGTTTTAAGCCACTCTATACACAGTGCCTTAGGAAAATGATGCTCAGACTCCAATCCCACAGAATGAGATTCCTTATGTCCTCCATCCTGTGCTTTGAGACTGGCAGTGTTTGTTATGCTAGACTACTAATTCCTGATATTTAACACCCAAATACATGGTGGAAAGCTGCTGTAATGCTTATTCCATGGAAAAGGAAAGTATAAGACCCTTGAATGGAGCATAATCCCACACAGTGTTTTTTGCCTTTTTTGGTTGGATC
The DNA here is from genome assembly GCF_000276665.1 of Chinchilla lanigera. Taxonomy (NCBI): domain Eukaryota; kingdom Metazoa; phylum Chordata; class Mammalia; order Rodentia; family Chinchillidae; genus Chinchilla; species Chinchilla lanigera. The sequence goes on along the minus strand of NW_004955421.1, from coordinate 2,946,339 downwards.
CTTCTCTGGTTTTGGTATGGGGGCAATGCTAGCTTCCAGGAATGAATATGGGAGTATTGCTTCCCTTTCAATTCCTTAGAGTTTGAGGAGTGGTGACATTAGATCTTCTCTAAATTTCTTGTAGAATTCAGCAGTGAACCCCTCAGTGCCAGCTACGCCTCGAAAGACTCAAACTTATGCAATTAGGAATGATAAGGGTGAAATGACAACTGATCTGCAGAAATCCAGATCATATATACCTACTTTGAGAACTTTTATTCTAACAAAATGGAAAACAGAAAAAATGGACAAATTCCTAAACACATATGAATGACCAAGTTTGAATCAAGAACGTATAGAAATTCTAAATAAATAAATATTAGTTAAGGAAATTGAAAATGTAATTAAAAACCTACCAACATATAAAGCCCAGTCCCTGAGGGATTCACTGCAGAATTCTACAAGAAATTTAGACAAGATCTAATGTCAGGCAGGTTCTTGTGCCGCTGAGCTATATCCCAGCCCTAGTAAATTTTTTTTTTTTTTGTACCGGGAATCAAACTCAGGACCTTGCTCTTGCCAGGTAGGCAGATCTAATGTCACTACTCCTCAAATTCTTTAATGAATTGAAAGAGAAGCAACACTCTCATATTCATTCCTGGAAGCAAGCATTACCCTGATACCAAAACCAGAGAAGGACCTAACCAAAAAAGACAACTACAGGCCAATCTCCCTATTGAGCATAGATGCAAAAATCCTCAATAAGTTACTAGCAAACAGAATGCAGCAAAATCATCAAAAATATTATACACAATAAGCAAGTACAAGTTATCCCAGGGATGCAGGGATGACTCAGTGGCATATTTAAATCAATAAATGTACAACACCATTTAAACAGAGCCAAGGACAAAAATGATATGATCATTGATTTTATTTAATCTTTCAAAGAACCAGCTCTGATTCTTGATTCTTTGTGTTGTTTTCTTAGTCTCCACTGCATTAATTTCTGCTCTGATTTTAATAATTTCCTCCCTTGTATGAGCTTTGGGCTTCATTTGCTCTTCTTTTTTTAGAAGCTTGAGGATCAACATTAAGTTGTTTATTTGTGCTAGCTCTGTTTTCCTGATATGGCTATTCACCAGTATAAATTTCCCTCATAGGACTGCTTTCATTATGTCCCATAAATCCCAGTATATTGCATAGACATTATTGTTTACTGTAGAAGCTGTCTAATTGCTTCTTTAATTTTGTCTGCTATCCATTGGTTATTCAGGACAGTGCTATTGAATTTCCATGTGTTTATGAAATTCTTATGGTTTCTTTTGCCATTGATTTCCAATTTCATTGCACAATGGTCTCCATCTTTGCCTTTCAGTCTAACAATTTTTTTTAATTAAATGTGTTTATAGCATATTGTTAGATCTTCTTACTTAATCCATTCTGCCAGTCTGTTTCTTTTGAGGGCTGAATTGAGACAATTAACATCAATGGTTATAACTGACATATATTGACATCCTTGTCATATTTTCCAGTTGTTGGCTCCTTTTATTTTGCTCTGTTTAATTTTTTGCCCTTCCTGGTTGATTCATTCTGTGGAGGCTTTTGGACTTGTAATCCTTGTTATCTCTTTCTATAATGTCCTCCAGAACATTTTGGAGTGCTGCTTTCATGTTCATGACTTTCCTCAGGTGTCCTTTATTATGGAAGTATCTTATTTCTCAGTCAACTTTGAAAGATAGTTTTGCAGGGTACATCAATCTGGACTGTAGTTGGTTTTCCTGTAGGATTTGAAATATTTCACTCTAAGATCTCCCTGACTTGAGGGCTATGTTGAGAAGTCTATTGTGGTTCTGATAGGCTTTCCTTCATAGATGATTTGTTTATTTTCTCTAACAGCATTTAATATTCCAACATGCTGCATTTCTAACATCTTGACTATCATATGTCTTGCTGTAGATTTTTTTTTTGTCATAGCTAATGGGAGTTCTAGATACCTTATTAACTATATGTCAAATTCTTTTTTCCTGTAAGGAAGTTTTCTGCCATGATTTCTGTGAACAGGTTTTTTTATGTCACTTGCACTAGTTCCTGCTTTTTCATTGACTCTGATCAATCTGGATGTTACTGTTCTTCCCATTATCTGGGAGCTTCTGGATTGGTTTCTTGAGGTCCCTTGCTATTATTAACAAATATTTCTTTTCATGATTGCTAACTGCAATCCTATCTGCTGTATCTGAGACTGTCTGCTCACATTGGCTCATTCTATTGCATATACTTTCAGTCTCCTGAATACCTGTTTGAATCTGTTTTATGGTTTCCATTTCTTTCCTATATTGGGAATTCATAGTTTCCATCATTTTCTTAAGTTCCTCTATTTTTATCTGTATTTTTTCTAGAGCACTAAGCGTGTCTTTCATTATGGTCACCATCTCTGTAGTCATCTGAGAAATTATTTCTGATTTGATATTTTTAGAGCCTCACTCATTTTCTTCATTACTTCTGCCATTACCCTTTCAGAGCATACAGATGAGTGGCTTTTGTATTTTTCCACATCATTGCCTTCTGTGTTTGCTTTCGGTGAGCTGCAAATGTGGTGTTGTATCTTATTTAAGTGTCTTCTCATTTTTTGTTTTTAGTTTAATTACTTGATTAATGCTTGTAAATTCTCTATAGAGCATAGGTTTTACTGTTAGTATTTAGGCTCTTTAGGAAATGACAGGTATAGCTTGCTTTTGGGTTTTGACACTGTTGCAAGATCCTACCTCTTCATTTTATTTTATTTTATTTTATTTTATTTTTTATTTTTTTGGTTTTTCTCTGGTACCGGGAACCAAACTCACGACCTTGCACATGCCAGGCAGGCGCTTTTGCCGCTGAGCTAAATCCCCAGCCCCCTACCTCTTCATTTTATTTGGGATGAGATTTTACTGTCTACTTGGCCTAGCCCCTGGGTCCTTGGCAGTGGCCCATCATATTTTTTATGAACCACAGGGAATCTCCATCTTGGTATACTAGGAAGAAAAAGTGGTTAGAATAATTATGTCACTTTGGCTAAGGTGGTGCAACCAGCAATAACAATAGCATCAACACACAGCCTGGAAAATGATAAACTGGAGTAACTACTAATTTGCCAACTTTAACTGTATAAACCAGATTTATGGTTATATAACAAAGCCTAAAATGAACCAGAAGATTGTATGCTGCAAGTAAGCCCTCAGTATGGCAATGTTACACTTAGGGCAGAAGATTTAAAAGGGGTTATGTCCTAGTTACTTTTCTGTCATTGCTGAGACAAAATACCTGATGCCCAAAATTAAGAAAGGAAAGATTTATTTAGCTCACAGTCTGTGGAGGTTTCAGTCCATAATTGTCTGGCTCCAAGGCAGGGTGGCACATGGCAGGTGGCAACCATTCAGGGTGGCAGAAAATAGCAAAAGAAAAAGAGCAAAAGGGAGGAGAAGCAGCAGTGAGGGCAAGGCTCTTTCTCTCCCTTATATTGTATGCAAAGTACTCGCTCCAGGGTGGCTGTAGCACTCACACCCATAATCCTAGCATTGGACCACGGATCAAAAAAATCTCTAGAAGCCTGCCTCATGGCTGCATGAGGTTTTGGAGGGGCATCCAGACACAAACCAGAACAGGTTAAGGGTAAAAAATAGAGAAATAGAAATAAAATAAGAGATTAAAATCAAGGCAGGGGAACAAAGGAAGATCATGCAAACTTTGGAAAACTGGTGCAGAAGACAAGAGGGAAAGAGAAAGGGAAGATATAAAAACAAGAAAAGAACAGAACAACAACAACAACAAAAAAAACTGAAAGCCATGTTCACACTGAAAAACAAGAACAAATAATGAAGAAACACAAACAAACAAATGAGAGAAGGAAAATCAAGAAAATAAGAAAAGAATGTCCATTTCAAATTGTGCATCTAATGCCTCTGGTAGAAACATGAGATGGAGTCCAGATCTAAGTCAAATAACCCCAGCAAGCCAAGAGCAGCTTCATGGCATGGTAGTCCACAATCCCAGTGACCCTATACTGCTATTTCCTCTGAAGCTCAGACTGGACTCTGGTGGCAAGGCTGGAAACAGACTGCACAGCCTACAGCCGTCTTCTTGTCCACTGTGGACTGAAACTCAGCAGGAAGCCACCAGGTGGAGCCAGCAACTGCTTTGAGTCCAGAGCCCAGATGGTCTCTCTCCAAGATGGTGCCCAGCCAATGGCTCTCTCCTGAAAGATGTCAGAAGGGAAACAAGTCACCAGCAACTGCAATCCTCTGTGTCCACTGCTCCACTCCACTGGTGCACTTTTCTGTGGAAGCCTCTAGGGTTGCCAGCAGTTACTGAGAATCTTCAGGTCAAGGCATCTCTGCCATGCAATGAATCCTGTCTCAGGGAGGAAGTGTTATCTGTTTCTCCTTGTTTTGTTGAAGTTTCCCTCTTAGCTTTCCCTGTGGGCTTCAATTCTTGCTTCACATCTTTCCTGGATTCTGGTGATCCATTTCCTTCCTTCTTCTCTTCCTGATGTGAATGTTTTCCAGTGTGTGAACACTGAATCTCAGAGAGGCTCTTTAATGCTCACCACTCTGCCATCTTCTTGGAAGTTCTGTACTGTAAATTTAAAAAATCTAGAAGAAAAGATTTTCAATGTTTTCATTTTAAATGTTTGAGGAAACAAATATACTTAACATAATTTAAATATTACACAGTATAGTACATGTATCAAAAGAATACAAAATCCTCCCATAGAATGTACAATTTTTATATTTTGTATTTATTTTTAAAAATTAATTAAAGTAATTAATTTTTTAAAAAGGATATCATCTAGAATGCAAAAGAACTCCTTCTAGGGCATAAAATGAAAATAAGAAGCTTACAAGGAAAATGATTGAGAATGTAGACTATGAGGAAACCAAATTGTCAATAAGCACGAGGATTTGCAATGTTAGCAGCAATTAAAGAAAGGCTAATCTGTGTGGACCCTGATTGGCTCCCCAGTGTGTTCTCTTTTAAAAATCAGCTTAGACATGCACTTATTTATTTTTTGTGTATTTTTATTAACTTTCAATGAGAAGTTAAAAAGCATTGAAAAGTAAAAACAATAGACTAATACTTTTACAAAGCTATTATTTTATATCCTTACAGATTAGCAAAGATTTAGACAACTGAATGGATATCAAACACTATCATCTTTGAATGAAAATATGCCTCCTGCATTTCTAACAGAAGTACAAAATGATACCATTCTGGGGGAAGATACGGCACTCTTTAGTGAAACTTAGGCTGCTCAGTTTCTAGACACTACATTCCATTCATGGGAGCACACTAAGAAAACCCCACTGAGATCAATCTAAATAACTGATATAGTAAATTGAGGTAAATAGGTTAAATGATGTTGTACATAGAGATCTAGAGATACTTGTTATCTCTCAGATATTGTGGGCCACACGTATGTGATGTAGTGGGGAATAAGTAGAAGACAGGACATACCTTGTTGGGTGTGTGAGCACTGGACACACTTTGTTGGATGTAAGATGAAGTGTGGAGACAACAGAAAGTACCCAATTAAGTATTGCATGACTAAATTTTTAAGAGCAAATAAAGCATTTTCTCCTTTAGTACTAAGCTTGTAGAAGAGAGCTGAGGGAAAAAGAAAAGTGGAAAAAATGGACAGGAGCAATTATATGAAAAGAAGACAATGGAGTCTGAAACAACTCCAACTTCTAAAACATCTCTAGAGTAACAGAAAGCCATTCTGAGAGATACAGATTGTGATGGCCTGAATAACTACTGAAGACAAGGACTCATGAAATGCTAAAACAAAGAGAGTGTATTCAGGTGAAATCACAAGTGGCAGACTGGTAAAGGCAAAATAAGGCCTTGCAGCTAGTGAGTTACTTGTGTTCATGCTTTAGGTTTCTTTCATGCACTAGCCCATCAAAGAGACTGCACTTAAGGGTGTATCAATTTTAATAAATACAACCATGGTATGTTTTATAAATCTAATGGAGATGCCCAAAGTGCTGCATTTTTAGCCTCCACTTGAGAGATAGGCCTTTTCCTTCTCCCCTCTCCTCCTCCTTCTCTTTCTTGTACTGTTTGTGTTGAAAGAAAAGACATTACTGGTACCATCTACTCAGTTGTATCATCCCCAGAACTTTGCCTGAAGAGATCATGGAAGATCTCTCTTTCCCAAGAATCAGTTAATGCTCAGAGATTTATTTCCTTTTCTCCTCTCAATCAGTACAAAATAAATGCTGTTAGGGATTAGCCGCAGCTAATTAGGAGCAGCTTCCAGCACAGCTGAGAGACAATATTGTCTTCATCGTACATTTCACAAAAGGTAGAGGAAGTAAGCAGGGATGCCATAGTGTCTCTGATATGTGTGCAGCTTATTGAATTAATTACACAGCTCTTTCTCCTGCTAGCTCTGAAAGAAAAATGTGGAAGAGCTAAATGCCTTTGTAAAGAACACCAGTGGATTCCTAGCTAGATTCACATTTAATATCATGAGGACTGATGGCTTTTCTACCTGGGGTTGCACAAGGTGACCACTGAAACTTGGATAATTGCTATATTTGGACAGATTTTCAGCATTCTAGAAACCAAAAAACCCAATTTGCTCCCCTGTGGAGTCTTATTATTGCAGTCAGTTAGATAAATAAACGTGTAATCTATAACTTCCAGCATGAATTACCTATTTCACAGCCTGATCCAGAGCATGAAAGAAATCAAAGAGAGACAAAGAGATTTTTTTTTTGCAATTCCATCCACTGTGTGTAAATTGATGAAACAGCTTATGAAGCTCATTAATTAAGTGAGCTGACCCCTGAAGGGTAATGCATGGCATCTGGAAGTGTCCAGCTAATCAAAGCAAATAGCTGCAGATGTTACCTGCTGGACTGCAGTTAGACTTCACAGAAATTACTGGTAGTTTAAAGCCTTCCTTCTTTCTCAAAGCACAGGCCTATATTAGAAATGGGAACAGCAGTACCAGAGTGCATGTTAGAAGGCAGATTCTTGGACTTCATCCTGGACCCACTGAGCAGAATCTTCATTTAAAGATCCTAAATGATTCATGTCCAGGGTAAATTTTGAGAAGCACTGGTTTAAGATGATTCAAAACTTTTCCAAAGGCTACCTGATTTTTGAGATCATCACTGATATCTAAGGAAGAAGGACATACACAATGTATTAGTTCACTTGGATTCTGAAATCAGACCAGAAAGACACAAACACTAGAAGAATGTTTACCAGTTTTGTGGACTTCGGTAAGTTGTCAATGTATGTAGGTTTAGTTTTCTGAACTAAGATGTGGGATAATAATATTGCTTCCTTTATGGGATTGTGGTGTGTGTGCTATGCTGAGAGCACACTGCTTTCATTAAATCCTCAGAACAACTTCACTGTCACTCACTATGATTTGAGAATGGAGATAGTGAAAGCATAGTTTTGGAAAGCATACCACGCCATCTGCTACAGACCTTATTTCTTGATTAAAAATCATGATTGGACCTTTGCTTACCTTTTCCTGGCTTGCTTTTCTTCAGGAAAACAAGACTCTGTCCGCTTGAATCTTAAACACTTTTTTTCTTCTTAATGCAATTCTAAACTTAGTTCATTTTCCACCAAGATCTTATTTATACTTTATGGCTTGATGCTTATAAAAGTAGACCAAAGTGAGAAATGTTCTGTTCTTTGTGCAAATTAACTGTGATTCAGCAACACAGATACTCAAATGGATCATCTCCATCTTTAGGCATCTCAGAGAAGCAGATAGAATGGGGGAAAATCTTAAAACATTTCTCTTTTTAAAAATCGCTCTAGTTACAGTCTGGTTAAGCCAGTCATGGTGGTGCACCCCCATAATCTCAGCACTCAGGAAAATGAGTGTCTTGGTTACTTTTCTCTCATTGCTGAGGCAAAATACCTGACACCCAGAATTAAGGAAGGAAAGGTTTATTTAGCTCAGTTTGTGGAGGTTTCAGTCCATACTCAGCTGGCTCAAAGGCAGAGTGTCACATGGAAGAGGGCAAGAGTTCATGGCAGTGGAAGACAGCAAAATCAACAAGAGCAGAAAGGCAGAAGGAAGAGCAAGCCTCTTTTCCCTCCCTCCCATTGTATGCAAAATACCTGCCCCAGGGCTGGTGTAGCACTCAAAACCATGAATCAATCATAAATTCTAGGAGCCTGTCCCATCATGGCATGAGGCTTTGGGGGGACACCCAGATCCAAACTGTAACAATGAAGCAATAAGTTTGAGGCTAGCCTGGGCCTATCTCAAAAAACAAAAACAAAACAAAATCTAGTTAATCTAAAAGTCTAGTTTTTGCAACACATAGAATTTTGTTTGTTTGTTTGAGATAGATTGTCAGTATGTAGTTTAGACTGTCCTTGCACACATAGTAATCCTTCTGCCTGCCAAAAGCTAGAATTACAGGTGTGCACTACCATGACTGACACAACTCATACAAATTATTATTTTGGGAATCAGATGAGATGTAGGGAATTTCCATTAGTAATAACCCAATAGCAGGTCTTGGAGGACTACTATGATCTATAGAAACAGTATTTATACAGGGGTATCCCCCTTCTAGTCCCAAATATTTTATTGTTTTCTCATTCAATTTCTTCATATATTTGCTCTCTTTCAGAACATAAACAAATATAAAGCTTATTACTAGGAGCTGAAATTGTGCATAAAAATGAGAATTCAATTTAACTATGGACAGATGAAAGATTTCTGGGTGGTGATAAGTGAGAAAGCTTTCATTGTAAAATGGGTGAAGTTGTGTCTACATAAATCAAAGGGAGGATTCCTACAATAAACATGGAATAGATGCAAACATTAAGGTTCTTGGATACTACAGTACATTACGATGAAAGTTGCCCAGAGTGCTTGTGACACACTGTGTCTGGGATTCACCCACACAGAATCTCACTCATCAGATCTGGGGGTGACTTCTAACAAAGTGCATTTCTAAGATGATCTCAGGTGATGTTAATGCTTCTCACTTGAGGTACCACTGATCCAGAGGTTGTGTCACTTCCTTCACCCCTTCTTTTCTCCTATTATTAAGTATGCCCCAGTATATGCAAAAAAGAGGGGACTAGAATGTCCTAGTTAAGGACTTCACCAGTAACTGCATATGATTATCTTAGTTTTCATTTTGAGTTGTATTAGTTAACATTGAGCAGTGGTCACCATGCCCCTTTCCAGGACTCCTGTAGAGTGACCTTAAAGGCCATGCAAGGCAGAGATTGAATAATCTGAAGCCTCATGTTGAGATCTCTGCTCTATCACCCATCCTGTTGTATACCCATAGTCAAGTGAAAATCTTTTTGTGCCTTGTTTCTTTGGCTTTTTTCCCCATAATAGACATCAAATTAATATATTCCTTAGAGTTTTTGTGGGCAATAAGTAAATGAATAAATGTAGGAAAAGCATTTACAATGGGCACTGGACAGAAGATATGGATCCAAGGTAAACGTGATTATTGTCATAAAGAAAAAAAATCTCAGTTTTTCAGATGCCTCAGTTTCAATGTTAAGGATATTTTGTGGTCTTTTTTATTTAAGTTGTACTTGGTTTGGACAGGTTAGTTATATTCCCTTTTCATTAACAGAAATGGGAAAATAGAAACTCTTGAAGTTATTTTCCCAAATAAATATCAGAGTCAAGATTTGTTCTCCAAGTGTAACTTACTCAAAGTGCATAGCTTTACTCTTTCTTTGTTGTCAGTTTACCAACAGGAACATACATCAATCTGAATCGTGGAGTTTGATGACTTATTTAAGGCCTCTGTTCTACACTTCCCAGAGCACACTTCTGACTGTCCATTAAACTCTGTTAAGGACTTATCTGACAGAATAGCAAAACAATTATTAAGAAGCTAAGCCACATATACTTTGTGGAAAAAAGATGCTATGTTCCAATTTTGGTTAAGAGTTATTTTCATTGCAAAATGTCAAGGTGGGAATGAAGGCCCTAAATAGGTAGAATTTCAGGCCTAGAACATTAAAGTAATGATTGGGTATCGGAACAATGAGCTTAACTTTGCCTGACAGTATTAGGGATTATCTTTACAATTTTATTAATAGAGATATTTCAAAATACCTTGCAGGTTCAAGAAGGAAATCTGAGCATACTCATTTCCTCCTTTTCTCCTAAAGATTTATGGAAATAAAAATATAGACATAAATCAAATAATAAACTAATAATATCTAAGAGAATAGGGATTGATAGAGAAGCCACCAATGTGCAAGCAATTGGATTAACAAAATTTTTAAAGATTAAAAGCTGTTGGTACCTGACCATGGTGATTCATGCCTGTAATACCAGCACTCTAGAAGACTAGCAGAAAAACTGAAATCAAGGCCAGCCTGGGTAACTTAGTGACTTAGCAAGGTCTTGTTTTAACAAAAGCTAAAAACAAGAAAAGACAAAACAGAAACATAAAAATCAAAAAACAAAAACAAAAATATTTTACAAAAGCTCAGTGCAAAGGCCCTGGGTTCAGTCCCTAGGAATACAAAACAAAAACTATTTGAAGTGTTGACAACTATGACAGGCAAAGTGCAACTATAACTTGCAATGTGCTAGGAAGAGCTTGCATAAAGAACAGAAATCTGCTAGACATATACTAGAGGAGCTCTGGATTTACCAATAACATGAATAATAGGGCTGCAGCAAAGATCACGTTTGCAAATCTTTCACAGAGCACATTGATCAACAGTAACTCCATCATCCCCTGCTGCTCCCTTCCACAGAGTAGACTTTCTGGCATTTTTATTGTAAACTTTTTAAAAAGTTCCAGAAGGGCATTGAACAAAATAACTGGAAAAAGCTGTGGATATAACTAATTCAGGAAATAAAAAACAAACTTCTTATTTTTATCTGTAACGTCTTTGCTTCACAGTACTCAATTCCAGCTCTTCTCCCTTAAAACTAGTAAAATACCATCTGAAATGTCATTCTACTTCCACACAGCACCCAGCCTATCAAAATACTCAGACAGAAGCTGATAGAGTCTCTCATAAATATTTACAATCTCATGAGATGCAAGAAGAAAGAGTAGAGGAGACCAATATGAGGAGAATAGGAAGTGAAATTTAAAAATAAAGAGAAAAAGAAGAAACAAAAAGAAGTCAAAAGAAACAAACAAAGTATCTAAATTGGAAATTTTCTTATTGATAGATTTTTGGATTTGTATTCCAGATGGTCATAAGGAGGCAGACTGGATAGGCATACCCTCCGGGAAAAGAAGAATAGGTAGTATATAGATAGCTTCTACCATGAGCAAACTTACACATTGAAAATCAAATATGATGTTTCATAAAAATGAATCTCAGTTCATTGGAAACATGCACCTAATTTAAATTTTTAAATCTCAATTTATGTAAAGAAAAATATTTATAAAACTTAAGGGAAAAATTTACATATCTACCATCATACTGGCCAATTTTTATACACAGCTCAGTTGAGATTGAGAAACATCACTCTTATAACATCTTGAGGTTTTAAACGGCAATAAAACAAGAGAAAGGAAATGTATAAGAATCGAAAGGAAGAAGTGAAATAATCCTTACATTATAGGCAGTTAAATTATGGGAAGTTAGATAGGGGTAGGCCCTCGAAGGAGCCAGTGCAGAAGATGAGATGCCTTGCAAATATGGGGGAGACAGGTACCTCCGCTCTGGGCCAGACTTCAAAATAAACGAATAAATAAATGTACCAGCATAGTTCCTAAGCATAAACATCAAGAATTGATACTCTAAATGGGTATTCATTACCTTGAGAAAGTCCCAAAGAGCAACTAACCCAACCCTCTACAGGAAAAACTTTTGTTCTCTATTCATGCCAGCTTGCTACATGACTTACTTCCCCATTTGATCCCAATTTAATCAATTTTGCTTGAGCAATTATACTTGTAATCTTATTGGTTGAAGATAGTTTGCCCTACTTCATGCTTACCTTGTGATTTCTTATTTTTCCTCACCTTGGACCCACCTCACCTAGTGATTTTGCTCTATAAGATCCCTACGAAAGGCAGGGTCCTTGGCAACGCATTGCGGAGGCCTTCTGTCTCTTAAACAGAAGCTTTCTTTCCTCCAATAAATATGTTCTGCTCTTAACTTCTTTGTTCCTAAAATTCATTCTTTGATTTTATCCATGCTGGATATTTAGCAGGTTGGGAGTTTCTTCTCCCTATGTCACTTATTTATGCTATATGATATATTTATGCTATTATGATATATTAGAAAAAGTAACTCTATAGAATTTTTAACATGTATTGAAACACAAGACAATTGTTTTCCTTCTATAAACCAGAAGCAAACAATTAGAAAATATATTTTAAGTGGCTGTTTAAAGTAGAAAAAATTCAATATCTGGGCAGCAATCTAATAAAATAATTATGAGAAAAAGTGCACAAAAATATATACAACAATTACTGAGAGATATGAAAGAATACTAAAATAATTGGAGGTAAATTTCATACAGATTGTTAGATAACAGTATTGGAAATCTGTAAGTTCAATGTGTATTTTCAATATAATCACTGGTTGCAATCTCAGGCATAATTTTAATAAAAACTGACAAAACTATCCTAAGTTTTACATGGAATTGCAGATAATCACAAAACCCAAGATATTCTCTGTTGTTTGGGATTTTTTTTACTTTTTAAAGAGAATAAAAAATAATTTAAAAATTAGAAATGATACAGAATTTCACCAAACAAGATGATAGGAATTCAACAATGGTTAATATATTGCCCATTGTTGTCTTCAAATTAGTTGTTCATATTACCAGATACAAGCATGCAAAACTGGTCAAAAAATTAAAAAGAAAAAATTTAAGCACTAACAGCTCCTTTCAATGCACCAATAGAAATCAGCACTACTTTTTGTCCATTTAGTATAATGTTGGCTGTTGGTTTGTCATAGACAGTTTTATCAGAACGAGGTAAAGACCATCTATTCCAATTTTCTGTAGGGTTTTTTTATCATGAATGACTGTTGGACTTTATCAATGGCTTTTTCTGCATCTATAGAGATGATCTAGTGATTTTTGTATTTGACTCTGTAGATATGGTGTATGACATATAGTGATTTGTGTATATTAAACCATCCCTGTATTTCTGGGATGAATCCCACTTGGTCATGCTATATATTATTCTTGATGATTTGCTGAATTCCATTTGCTAGTGTTTTATTAAGAGGTTTTGCATTTCTGTTCATCAGGGAGATTGGCCTGTAGTTCTCTGTGTTGGTTGGGTCTTTATCTGGTTTTGGTATCAGGGTGATACTTACCTCCAGGAATGAGTTAGCAAACATTGCTTCCCTTTCAATTTCATTACAGAGTTTGAGAAGAATTGGTGTTAAATTTTCTCTAAATTTCTTATGGAATTCAGCTGTGAACCCATCAGGACCTGGGCTTTTCTTTATTGGTAAGATCTTTATTACATTTTCAATTTTGTTGGCTGAGGTAGAGTTATTTATGATTTTTATATCTTCTTGATTCAGCATTGGTAATTCATTTGTATCTAGGAATCTGGCCATTTCCTCTGTGTTTTCCATCCTATAAGAATAAAGATGTTTGAAGTAGGTATTGATGATCTTCTGAATTTCTAAAGGATCTGTACTGACTTCATCCCTTTATTCTTTTTGTATGCATTTGATTTTTTTTCTTTCCTTTTGTTCATAAGGTTAACCAAGGGTTTATCAATTTTATTCATTCTTAACCAATTTTTGAGTCATTAATTCTTTGTATTGTTTTCTTAGCCTCCATTGTATTAATTTCTGCTCTGATCTTTATAATTTCCTCCCTTCTTTGGGCTTTGGGCTTGACCTGCTTCTCTTTTTTTTTTTTTTTTTTTTTTTGGTTTTTTTTCTCTGGTACCGGGAACTGAACTCATGACCTTGCGCTTGCCAGGCAGGCGCTTTTGCCGCTGAGCTAAATCCCCAGCCCCAACCTGCTTCTCTTTTTTTAGAAGCTTGAGGTGCAGCATAAGGTTGTTTATTTGTGTTCATTCTGTTTTCCTCATGTGGGAATTCATTGCTATAAATTACCCTCTGAGAACTGCTCTCATTGTGTCCCACAGGTTTTAGTAAGTTGTACTTGCATTTTTATTTGATAGTAAATATTGTGTGATTTCTTCTTTACTTTCATCTGTGACCCATTGGTTTTTCAGAAGGGTATTGCTTAAGGTCCATGTGTTTATATAGTGTTTGTGATTTCTTTTGTCAATAATTTCCAATTTCATTGCACTATGGTCTGAAAATATACATGGGATAATTTCAATTCCTTTGCATTACTTAAACATGTTCTATGAGCTAGTCTATTCCATGGGTCTATTTAGATTGGAGAATATCACATGTGCAGCTGAGAAGAATGTGTATTCTGATGCTGCTGGGTGGAATATTCTGTAAAGGTCTTCTGAGTCTATTTGTTTTCGAGTTTTGTTTAGTTATACTATTTTCTTTTCTGATTTTTCACCCAGTTGATCTGTTTCTTCATGACAATGTGGTGTTAAATTCCACTGTTATGATTGTGTGGCTGCTTATTTAATTTTTAAGGTCTGTTAAGAGTTGTCCTATATAGTTGGGTGCACCTGTATTTGGTGCATAGATATTTATGTTTGTTATCTCTTCCTCTTGCATTTTTCCCCTAACAGGTATTTTGTGACCTTTTTTTTTTATCTCTTTTGATCATTCTTGGTTTGAAGTTCACATTGTTTGCAAACAGAATAGCTACCTGTACTTTTTTTTGGGTTCCTGCAGCATGGAGTATGGAGTATGGAGTATGGAGTACTGTTTTCCATCATTTGACTTTCAGTCTATGAATTTCATTTTAAGTTTAATGTGTTTCTTGTATATAGCATATTGTTGGATTTGTTTCTTGATCCACTCTGCCAGTCTGCTTTTTTTGATAGGTGAATTGTAACTATTTACATTAATGATTAAAACTGATATATACTGGTTTATCTTTGTCATGTTATTTTCCTGCTGCTGGTTCTCTATTTTTCCCCTCTGTTTATTTGCTTGCTCTGCTTGATGGTTCCTTTCTATTGTTGTTTTTGAAATTGTGGTCATTTTTATCTCTTGTTCTTTGTTGTGGAAGTATCTTATTTCTCCATTCATGTTGAAGGATAGTTTTGCACAGTACATCAATCAGGTTGGACGTTGTTTCTTTCAGGACCTGAAATACTTCATTCCAAGCTTTTCTTAACTTGATGGTTTGTGTTCAGAAATCTATCATGATTCTGATGGGCTTTCCTTTATAGGTGATCTGTTTATTTTGTCTAACAGTTGTTAATATTCTATTCTTTTGCTGAATTTCTGGAATCTTGATTGTTAAATGTCTGGGTGTAGATTTATTTTGGTAGTGGCTAATTGGCTTTCTATATGCCTCACTTACTGCATGTCAGATTCTTTTTCCAAGCTTGGGAAATTTTATGCTATTACTTTTGCAAATTGTCTTTTTCTGTCATTTGTCTTTACTCTTGCTTTTTTGTTGACAAATAAGTCATCATTTTTCTTGCAGCTGTTGAATTATTATTTTCTTGTTTCTTGTTAATTTTAAGACATATTTCATTTCATGATTGCTAGCTGCAGTGCTGTCTTCAAGGTCTAAAAGTCTATCTTCAGTTTTGTTCAAGCACTTTTGCCAGATTTCAGTGGAAGTTTTAATTTCCTGGATATCTAAATCTGTTCCATGCATTCTAATTCTTTCCTATATTGTTAATTCAAGATTTCCTTCATTTTTCTATGCTCCTCAATTTTTTAATCTATGTGTTCTTTAGATGTGTTGAGCAATTCTTTCATTATTGTTGTCATTTCTTTTTTCACCTGAGAGATTATTTCTGATTTGTTCTCTGTCCTGATGAAGTTGTTTCTTTACTTCCTTTGCTGTCATTTCTGAAATTCTGTGTGTGTAGCTTCCAAGTTCTTTTATGTTATATCTCCTGGACTTGTTCTGGGTGGGCTGGTGGTCTGAGATTGTATTTTGCTCCTTTGTTTTGACATTTTTGAAGCTCCAAAGTTCACCAGTGCTCAGCATTGCTCCTGTGGTTGTGGCAGGCAGGGTACAAGTCACCAGGGCTTCCAAAGTTCCCCAGGGATCAGCTTTGCTCCCACCATGTAGGATTAGAGAGGGTTAAGAGGGTAGGGGTTGGCTCATAGAAGCTCTCAAAGTTTTTCAGAGCTCAGCATTAAGTATTGTCAAATATAAAGAAACAAGTGAAATTATTTCAGCTGTATAAGATATTGTAAGGACAAATACAAAGTAATGACATGAGGCTTAATTTTCCTTTTTGAAAATAAGGGGAATGACCTTTCATCTCTATGTTCACTTATATAATTTTCATTGCAAACCTGTAATTATAAATGTGTGTCAATCATGTTTCAAAAGCCTCTTACTAATGTTCAAACCCAGAAAGTCTTTCTCAAGGAATCAGGAGCCATCCATTTGAAATGTAAGTGTTAAAAGATATAACATCCCTAACATCTGTGGGCTTCTGGCTCCAAGTTTCAAATTTGCAAATACATGCATATGAACACACACATGTGTATGCAAAACAGAAAGGGTATTTTAAAAACTGAGACTACCTTTTCAGAAAAATGCATCCTGGTAATCTGTTACTTTAGTTAGTAATTGCTATATTGTAGTTTTACGAGTATGCTCCATTTTTGATAGTAAACTGATGAGATTTTCTGTATGTATTATAATACAATAAAGGGAAGTTATTGTTTAGTAAGTATAGATATCTGGTCTGGAAAGATGGAAATGCTCTTGAGATGGGAAATGGTAGTTCTTACAAAAGAATGTAAATGTACTTAATGTCACTCAACCATATACAATAATGTGGATGAAATGATAAATTTTATGTGATTTTTTTTTTTACCATAAACAAAAACTTTCAAAATAAAGTAAATGAAAGCAAGATAATACATTAGAAAGACAAGGACATGGCTCATAGAGCATTGGTTAAGGCAAAAGAGAAGTATATATTTGGATAGATTGAGCCACCCTTCCTTATCACTGCCTCAGGTATCCCAGAGGATGTTAGGTCATGTGGTGCAGGGTGGGGAACAGTCAAATGATGCTGAGCAACAGCACGTCATAACTCTGTTAAACTAGTGATAAGCCAGGTTTGAGGAGCTTCAGGAATCTGCATTGTTGTATCATGGATCAAATAAAGAAAATAAAGGCCATGTATTTTTCTATGGCAATCAATTCTAATCTGTGCTACTTTCTGCCAGTGTTTATTGGTTTTGATGCCATAAATGTAATGTGTATGTGCATTAAGAAATTTTTATTTGATGACAAGTATTCTCAGTATTTGTCTAATGCACTGTCATACTTGTCTAGATTTTATTTTCTTCTGATATGAAATCTATAGAACTTGTATACCATGACCATTTTCTGTTGTTTTACTTGGAAATATGTTTTTTCATTCAGTCACTTATTAGTTTTACAAAACCACTAGGTTGTGAATGGTGATTTTAAACACAAAAGAGATCTGGAATTTTCTCACTAAATGCTTATATTCCAGTAAGTTACATCCAAATGAGACATTAACGTAACTATGTAAAACAATAAAATAACATTTCTGTCATCATAATTTCAAGTGTCCTCCCTGCCATTCTTAAAAGTCTTCTCTAATTTCTCTCACTTCATTTTCTATTCTCTATTCCGTGTTTCTCTGCTAACCAGCACTAACAGTGATTTTGGTTGTAAACTGAGAACTGGTCTCATGAATTAATAGGAAGAATATATTTCCGTTCCTATTTTAAATAGCACTGTTTTTAATAGCGTAGTTTCAAATAGAATTGTTCTTTAATTTTGTATGAACATTCTGAGAGATAATTGCCTAATTATAGTTAAAGAAAAATGTCAAAAACACTATATTTTTATAATACGTTTTTAGTGGTAGCTTTCCACTAAACAAAGAAACTTGGTAGTTTTCCTATCAGAAGAAAATAAAAATTAGACAAGTATAGCAGTGCATTAGGCAAATATTGAGAATATTTGTCATCAAATAAAGATTTCTTAAAGCACATATACATTAAATTTATTGGCTCAAAGCCAATAAGCACTGGTTGAAAATAGCACAGATTAGAATTGATAATCATAGAAAAATGCAAGGCCATCATTTATTTCAATCTATGATAAAATAATGCAGGATTCCAGAAGCTCCCCCAAACTGTTGTTTCCTATTTACTACAATCTTTACAGCAATGTCCGTGGTCACTTGTCCGTGACATAAGCCATGTTACTTATCTATGGAACCACCAATTTTGCTTTACCAGTTCCAAGATGTCTCTTCAACATCCTGGTCCTTAACATGTAAATACCAGGATGCTGATGTTGTTAGTGGACACTGGGGTGCCCAGTGGTCCTTTCTAAGATCTTTTCATCTTGTTCAAAGAATTGGACAAGGAAACTAAAGAACATAAAATACTAACATTTGCTGAAGAGAAAAGAAGGAAAAGAAGTGAAAAGTGCTCTGAAGAAGTATTCTGAAGTAAAGAAGAGAAAAATTCCCTGTATGCAGAGTAGGCTATTGCAAGACCAAAAAGACAGTGGCCACAAGGCCAATGACTGCCCTCTTTTATACATTCCTTCTGACATCAGATCCAGGCCATTACACAGGCTCCAAAGCTGCTCTATGCATGTGTGCTTGTCATTATGGACAGGTCTCCATGATTGACAGATCATGCCCAGTTGTCCAGCTAGCTTACCGTGCCCTAATTTCCTGTCTCATTAGGCACTGTAGAAAATGAGAACCAAGAGGATCTAGCTCTCTGAAGTGCCTCTTTAGAGGGCAAAATTCTACCTTACAAGAAAAACCACATAAGACTAAAATATATTTTGGCAGGATCATCATTTCTCATAAAACAGAAGCTAAAACACTTTAATCTTCCTTTAAATGAAGAATGTCACAGTTTTGGCTACTCTATAAGTATACATTATGGACAAAATATGTGGTAAATGGAAGACATTCATGATTCAGAAATAGTTTAGACCACTAAAAAGCCAGGGGCATGGCTTTTAAAGTAGAACACTTTCATCCAGTCATAACAAAGAAGATTACAGACTTCAGCCCATTGACAAATATAACAGAGTGTCTGTTTTGGTCTTAAAAGTAAAATGAGAGAATATGGGATTTTTTTAGAAAAGCTAGAGAAAAAAATACACAAATACAAACATCACTTGATCCAATTTTATACATGCTTATAGTACAGTTCCTTCACATATAATAAAGTCTTCTACCCAGCAAATATAATTGTTTTGTTTTAATCTTTTTGCTTTCCTTTTTCTTCATGCAAAGGTCTCTGACTGAAAGTTTGATAGGATTTCCTAGAATTAGGTTCAAGTGAGTCCACTAAATTAATTGAAAGCTCTCTGCATTTCATACCACCTGTTTCTCAGCTTTCCTAAGGTATAAAAGTCAACTGGATTTAATTTGCCATATTTCTAGAAATTAAGTAATCAATCAGATTTCTGTAATATAAAGGAAAATATAACATTTATTTGGAAATTGAATGAAGTTAAGGCTCTTAGATTCAAGTGTAACTTTTCTTAAATGTTCATAATTAGTCATCAACCAAGGAAAAGCAGAATTTCCAAGGAAGACTATTGCCCGCTGAAAATTATCAGAAGGGTCTCTGCTTAAGAATGGAGATGCACCTTTCCCAGGCTCTGACAGTCAGTGTTGGAAGAGTATTTTAGCATCTTTCACATATCTATAAATGGAAAGTTTTGGAGAGCAAATTGGGACTGCACCAGAGAAGCAGGAGATGCTGCATGTGCTGGCTGGGGAGTGAACATTGTTTGTTACTAAGGTCTGTGTTGCTCCAGACCTGGGTCCCCTTTTCTATCACACACACTCAGAGATAGACACACTTAGACACAGTTGCTTTCAAAGGTTCAGCTCTGCTGCACTCCAAGAAGTGAAAGAAATTGAGAAAATTCAATAAACTATAAGAGAAAACACTGAATTTCAAGGAAATTCATAGGTACCTGAAATTGCTAATATTCTAATTTTCTGACATGTAAAAAGGAAGCAATGTACCAAATTATATTTTTTAAGAAAGGAACTGAAGGTATTGGTGAGCTTCTCCATGCCCATACATCTTAATTCAGTAGAGACAAAATTATCCTCTTAAGGCAAATAGAACATTCTTGATGAATAATGATTGTTAAAGAAATCAAGAGCATATTTTTTATTTTATGAAAACATAAAACAAATTATCATAACAAAAGAATAACAATGTTAACATACTGTGCATCACTCCATTCATTATTCATTCTATGTCAGTCAGAACTCAGTTGTAGGGGCTGGGGATTTAGCTCAGCGGCACAGCGCCTGCCTGGCAAGCACGAGGTCGTGAGTTCGATTCCCGGTACTGGTAAAAAACAAACAAACAAACAAACAAAAAAAACAAACAAAGAACTCAGTTGTAGATAACAAAACCAACCTTGATAGTTTAATCAGATACACAATGTAATATACACAATTAAAGGCTTACAGAATTATTGGAAGAGCCAAGGGAGTTGTATCCAGGCTGAGCTTCTGGAGTTCACTCAACAACACAGTATACATCATGGCTCATAAAACTGTTTCCTCTGATTCCGCCAGGAAGTTGGTGATCAAGAAATAACTGCCAGTTTGCAAAAACAACCTTAGATAAAATCTGGAGTGAAAGAAAACTATCACTGTAACTGTCAGTTTAGGGAATATATCACCACATTTGTAATCTGGAGTCTCAGATATAGCAACAAAATTTGTGATCTTCTACATGAGGGTCTTCTCATTTTAACCAGTACCTAAAAACTGGATGCCTTTCATACTATCTTCTTTTTCAAACTAATTTCCAAATTCAGATCAGAGGAAGTATGATTCACCGATGGAAACTAAACTGTACCCAATCCAGACTCAGCTACAAAGACAAATGTCTTCACTACAGAAAGTTATTCTAGAAAGTCTGGAACTCCTGATGAGTAAAGGAACCTGCCATTAGCCTCAGAGAAGGTTATTGTACCTAAGTTTTAAAAGAATTCCTGGTGCATGTAAAAATGTAAAAATTTTCCATTTGTACATCATAAAATTACTAAATATTAACTGGAGTATAATAATGGTGATAAGATATTATATGCTACTAAGTCATAAGAAGCTAGTTAAGTGATCTTTTGCTAAAGAGTTGTTTTAAAAGATGTTATTAATTTCTTTTGTTACTCACAAAGGGCTTAAATTACTATGTGACATAAATTATTTAGAATACTAAATTATTTAATATCTTTAAAATGTATGTACATTGTTATTTTTAAATTTTTTTTATTTTTTTATTTTTATTTTTTTTGGTTTTTCTCTGGTACCGGGAATTGAACTCACGACCTTGCGCTTGCCAGGCAGGCACTGTGCCGCTGAGCTAAATCCCCAGCCCCTACATTGTTATTTTTTTAGCGTCAGTTCCTGGGTTTAAAGCAGAACCAGATGAGAGAAATGCCAGTTATTTTTCTATGGTCATTGCTGGCCTCCAGGATTTCCTCTTTGAAGGAGAACTTTAAATTTTGAATTATTTCTTTCAGAAGACTACCCAATGGCAGCACTTAAAGTATGTTTCATAACCAAAATTTATCATCCTAATGTAGACAAGTTGGGAAGAATATGTTTGAATAGTTTGAAAGATCAGTGGTCGCTAGCACTGCAGATCTGCACAGTTCTGCTGTCAATCGAGGCTTGTTAAATGTCCCTAGTCCAGATGACTCCTTGGCAAAGATGTAGCAGAGTAGTGGAAGGTCAAGGAATCTCAAGCCATAGAAACAGCTAGAGCATGGACTAGACTATGTGTCATTAATAATATTTATATCTCCCCAATTATCAAGTTTGTGTCACTTCTGTCCTGCCAAGCCTTCTTTCTTTTTTGTTTGCATTTAATGGACACAATCTTAGAAGCATTACAGAATAAAGCCCAGATATTTTCAGTTCTCTGGTGATTAAATGCACATTCGCAAATCTATTCTTGTTCCAATTCATTGTTGTAAAGCATGAGCAGAGGCTAGAATTTTCTTCTGGATTGTTGTGGAATGTTTAAAAGCAGTGGTCCTCTGCTTTTATTCATTTCCCCCATCATGGTTTACATATAAAGCACTGTGAATGAAGGTAGTTGTCAGGGTTAGCTGCAGGGATATGGACATTCTTTTTTATTTTATTTTATTTATTTTTTGAAGGGAAGGTTGGTTTCAGATCCCACCCCTCCCAATGGTGCTTTAATTGCATTGGTTAAAGAGCAGCTAACCAGTACTTTAAGATATGCTGTCTAGTCAAGCCTAGCTTTATTTAGATGCTATAGATACACAAGTTGATTGTTTAAACCAAAATGGGAACATTAACAAACATCACAGCACCCCCATGACCCAATCACCTCCAAACATATGAGACTTTGGGGGACATTTTAGATCTAAGCATATATATACATTAGGCATTTAAACATTTTTACTTTATTTTATTCTTTTGGTAGGGGTTATGTTTGGTAGTTTGTTATGCTGCCCAGGTTTGTCTCAAACTTCTAGTGTCAAAGAACCCTCCTGTTGCCTCCTCTAGAGTAACTGGTACAGATAAGTACCATCACACTCAGTTTAAATATTTTCTTTTCTTTTTATCCTTTAAAGAGAATTAAAAAAAATTAAAAACAATACAGAATATCAAAACAAGATGATAGGAAATCAACAATGGTCGTTACATTGCATATTGTTATCTTCAAAGTAGTTGTTCAAATTACCAGATAGAGGCATATAAAATTGGTCAGAAAAAGAAAAAAAAGCATTAATTGTTTCTTTCAATAAACCAATAGAAATTAATATTTTTGAGTTGCACAATTCCAGTATTTTTAATTCCAAAACATTTTCCATTCCTATTTCATTTCTTTGATTCTGCCATGTTCTGAGGTAGCTTAAGTACAGTTCTTCTGCCTCAGTTCTTATGGTTTCTTTTTATCTGCAAGTAAATGCTCTCAAGTGATTTTGTCTTCTCTTTGACATAGCTATATTTGACTTAAATCATTAAAATTTATGGCTAAGCCATCTAAGTTCATTTGATGCTGTGAAATCTTCTCAGCGCAAGTTTAGAAATAAAAATTTGAGAAATGGAAATAAGATTATGTATGATCTGCTTAAATTAAAAGAATTTCCTCTAGGAATGCTGGGGGAAGCTACCATTTCTATGAAACTGAATCTTGCTCAAAAATGCACTTCAGATTATTACTTCCAGTCATGGTTTCCCTGATGCTAAATTGATTCTGAAGAGCTAATAACAGTAACATCTCAAAAACCCAAAACCGATCTAACACTTTCTGCTGTAGAAATTTTAGAGTAGATGGAAAGCAGTACAAGGATATTCAGCAAATATTCAGTCTCAAGGGAAACTAAAGGAAACATTATAACCAAGAACAACTTAATAACATATTGAATATCTTAAACTTATTTTAGTACTTGCAGTTCACCTTAGAATACTGTCTCCACCCTTGTACTTCAACATAATCAACATAATCAGCAATTTGGAAAACCTAAACCAGAATAAGCCTGTCTTTTTCCTCCATTTTACAAATAGAATGTAAACTTAGAAAGTGAATTTTAGAAATCAAACTTACTGATCCAATTTTGTACCAGTGGTTTACCTTTAATGTTGAATTTCTACTCTGTATTTTCAGTACATATTTTACTGAGTGCCTCCTCTGAATGAGGCTCATTTTTAGGTACTAGAATTAGAGAGAAAATAGAGAAGTAATTTCCTATTCTTAAGAGAATGCAGTCAAATAGATTAAAAAATCATCTGATTTTTACCTATTCAGATTTGTGAGTGACACTTTGGAGTAATAGGGTCTTATAAATCAAAGCCAACCTATGAGATCTAAACCCAGCATACTTAAAATTATTTTAAATATTCTTCAGTAAATAAGCCTAGCTAGGTACCACTCTAAGTTCTAAAGATGTAATAAAGAGATAGTCATTTCTCTAGAGTTTACTGGGACAGATGGATATCTTAACATAGTTTTGAGATATCATATTATTAAAGGAAGCCATGGAAGTGATTTATAGCTTAGAATGGGGCAGGCAAGATTTCACAGAGTAGGAAACATTAGAACCAGTAGAATGAACATGTATAATGAGGTCAACAAAGGCAACGTTTTATATATGAACATTTTATGGGAAAGGGAGAAAGTAGGATGAGAAAGCCAACAGGGCCAGATCCATGCACCTTATACACTGTTCTGAGGAATTACCCTAAATTCTACTGAAAGATAAAAAGTGAATGTCTACTATGGCTGAATTGACAAGACTAAATAGGACCAATTCATATCAAGACTTATTTTTCTCTTTTAAGTTTATTCTCTTTTTCTAACTCAACTTATTGGCATCTTCTTACACATAGTTAAAAATAATGTGTCAATATATTGATTGAGCAAAAGGTATTAGAATTTTAAAATAATTAATTCATTCAATAAAGACAAAATGTGATAAATGAAGGCAGCTTTGTATTTCAATGGACATATAAGTGAGTGGAATTCAGAGAGGTATTTACTTATCATTTATTGAATAAACATTTGTCATACCTACTAATTATGAAAGTTTATTTTCTAGGTAATAATAGAGCAAAGAAGAAACACAAATGTTTTTCTGCCTATAAAAGCGCTTATTTCTAAATAGAGAAATAATATATAAGCAAACAAAGAAATACATTTATAATATAATTGGAGATAGTAACAAATGTTACCACACACACACAAAAGGAAAATGATCGGGGTAGTTGTAGGATAAGCTACTTTAGATTGAGTAGTTCAGGAAAAAATCTTTTAGATGACAGCTGAACTTTGACTTGAAGGATTTGAATGAGTCAGTCATATGATGTTCTAGAGGAAGAATGTCTCAGGCAATCAAATATGGTCGTGTCTTGATGATAAACTAGTCTGGCATGTTTGCAGAAGAGAGAGGAGGCGTAGAGGCTGGGATTTCATAATTAAAGAAGAGAGCTTATGAAAATCCAAAAAAGGAACCAGAGATCTGTTTGCATAGATTTTGGAATCCTATGGGTGGAATTTATATTTTATTCCAATTTCAGAAAGCAGACAGCTGATGGTTTTAAAGGTAAATGAATATGTTTCCAATTAAATTAATAAAATATTACTATACGGTCTAGAAGGGACTATTATAATAGATGCATGAGATCAATCAGGGACTTATTTTAGTAACCCAGGCAAAGAGTCATAGAAATGAAAATAATAACAATTGACAGACTGAGCATACATTTAGGAATAGTCTAGATAGATCTTCTTCATCGAGTGTGGCAGAATGTGCTTTATTATATGAATAGAGGGTAGAAGAATCATTCCTATTTTGTAGGAATAAGTTTAAAAATTGGATAATGAGGCCCCCAGCGGCACAGGCACCTGGGAAGCAGGCAGCAGGTGCCTGGGAAGCAGCGTGGTGCCACGTGCCAGCCCTCAGGCCAGCCGCTGCCACATGGTCGAGAACTACCATGCCACAGAGAAGCACCGACACAATCGGCACCAGGGACAGAGGCCCTGCGTGGGGATGTGGGTGAACCATCCCAACATGGAGAAACGCCTGGGAAAGCATGCCACACAATGGGTTGCTCTTGCCCTTGAGAACCAGAAATGTCTAGAGTCAGCAGAGGAGCAGTTGCTGAACAAGGACTTGGAGAATATGAGAATACAGAAGATGTCTGATGAATCAGAGGTCACGCTGATTGGGGACGTGACAGCCATTCAGGAGCTGGAAACCAGGAGGACCTTGTGCAATACCTGGGGAGAACCCCTGGAAGCCATTCTCCCCCTGAGTGTACAGGCTGCAGTGGAGGAGTGCGTGGAGCTCCGGAGAGGTCTGCACCGAGACTTCATGGATTACATGGATGCCCAATATTGTGAAGAACCACTTTCATGGAGAAGGTACGTGTCTAGGTTACCTGCCTGGGACACTTTGCACCTGATGGTGCTGAGACTGACTAGTGGGCAGAGGGTTTCATCCACATATTCCTGCCGCCTGTGTTGACAGTTGGGGAGAGGACACTAAGTGGTTGAGGGATCCCAATGTGCTGGGAGGCTGGAGAGAACACCCCTCTGCTTTCTTAGACAAGAGGCATTGATAAAGCATACTTCCCTGGATTCCAGTTCAGTAGAGGGACAAATTATTCTTAAAGATAAGTTTATTATTCAGTCAGTCCCAGATAGTAGAAAAAAGCTACAAAACTGTAGCTTTTGCCCCAGATAGCTCACTTGAGATGTTAGTAAGAATTGTTTCCTCAGTATTTTATAGCTGTGACGAGGAAGAGGCCAAGGAGAGAACACAAAGAAACTGAGAAAACGCAGCTGCCCTTGCTGCAGCACTAAGAGAAACAGACCCTCAGTTTGATTCTTGGGGCTCCAAGAAGAACTTGACGACTACATTCACCTGCTATTACTGTCAAAAGCCAGGCCACCTCAAGAGGGATTGCCTTAAGAAGCCCCCTGGGCCATGCTCTGACTGTAAAGGTGACTAATGGAGGTTGGACTGCCCTTTGAAGTGAAGGCCCCAGAGCTCAGACCCCTCTTGCCATCTGGTCCAACAGGAATGAAGAGGCCTAGGGCATACTCTTCCTTCTCCCTCTGATCAGACTGTCATCTCCATGGAGAAGCCCTGGGTAATCATGACTATAAAGGAGAAAGTAAACAGCCTATTGCTGGACACTGGTGCTAGTCTCTCAGTCCTTCTTTTCAATCCTGGCCTTCCTTCCAGCCGACATACCTCAGTGAAAGGAGTCACTGGTGATGAGGTAATCTGCTATTTTTCACAACCTTTAGGCTGCAACTATGTGTTAGATCTTTCTTGCATATCTCTGTTTTCCTGAGAAACCACTTTGATGACACCACTATGTTATTACAGCAGCAGTTGATAATTTCCTACCAATCTGTCCATAACTCTGTAATGTTTGTATTTTTCCTATGCTATTTTGTTAATGGATATATGTTTGTTACTATGTGTTTCCAACAGCTACCATTGAGAATAGTCAGTGATGATTTAATTGATCACTCATGTATAGCTCTATTTGTTTTCTCTAGAAACCACTCTGAAGATACCAAAGAATAGTACAACAACCATTGATAATTTCCTACCACTTTTGTCTATAACTCACTATTATTTGTCTATTTGTTTTCCTGAGAAACTATCTTGAAGATACCAATAGATAAAATAACAAGCATTGATAATTTCCTACCACTTTGTCTGTAATTCAGTAAGTCCCCCTAGTACTGTTACCCTTCTTTTACTCTTTAAAATAAAAAAAAATTGGGTGATGATAGAATGATAATGACATCCACAGAAATCTGGAAGACTCTAGATGGAACATATTTTAAGAAGGAAAACAAGAGTTTTATTTTGACTTGCCTAGTTTTAGATACTTTTTAAACATTTAAGAGATAGCAAGTAGGCAGTGATATATAGGTCTAAGTATTAATGAAAGAGGTAATGTTATAAGAATAATTTGGTGGGTAGTATTGTCAGGTAGAAATGGCTTGCCAATTAAACTCATTCCAGATACTTCTTGTCTCAAAAAAGAACTGGGCTAGAGAAGCCAAAAATGGTGCCAGAAGTTTACTTGAAAAGGGAGAGGTGAAGGTGTAAGGGAAAAACTAGCTCTGTAAAACAAATTTTGGCTGAACAAAGTGAGAAAAGAACAAAAACAAAAATAAAAATGCATTCTGCCTCTAGAAGATGCATAATGGGTTACCCTGAGAAGTCATGATAAGGGGTTCCTGTGGCATGTGTCCTTGTATGTCATCCTTATCTCATGGGAGCCCATGAGAAGTTCCACATATGGGGTCCTGGGTGCTGTCCTGGATCTTGTGATTGATAGGTCCCACTTACTTCTCCAGCCACCTTTGCCATGCCCTACTCCTAAATCAGTTGTGTCTGCATAATAATAGTATAAAGGTATAAATCTCAATAGTGAGTACACTACTGTACAAAAAAAGAAAGAAAGAAAGAATGAAAGAACTAAAGAATGAATGAATGAAAGAAAGAAAGAAAAAAGAAAGAAAGAAAAAAGAAAGAAAGAAAAAAGAAAGAAAAACAAGGAGTGCTAATTCTGGAATAAGAGGTTATAGGCTCACTTTCCTATGATGTTATCCTCATAAAACAAATAAATACATTGGACATATTACAAAAGGAAGCCAAAATATGACTCTGAAACATGTTAAAATGGTAGTAAACTGTTTAAATATATCAGGACTTGAGATTTTGTTTATATATTTTATTGCCCATGTATCTTGGATTGGAATCTGGAAAGGCTTGTAATCTTAAACCCCCAAAAGAAGTAGACAACTAACAAGGGAAAGAAAATTTCTTTCTCTGGACAAAGACCAGTAAGGCAGAAGACCATCAGACAGTAAGTGGAAATGGGATGTCAACACCTTACAACCAAGAACTGATTTAACCTATAATATTAAAGCTCTTTAGAGATCAAAAGATGGTGGGTTGGAAGCAATTTGTCCTCATAAATTGCTCCAGGATACTGATTCAAAAGCAACAGATAAACAGCTTTGTAGGGAGATTGGGAGGTATCAAGAAACATAGAATTACATATATTTTGAAAGAGCTAGCACCCAGGTAAAATTCCAGAAATATTGATTAATTAGAAGGATAAGTAAATTAGCTAAAACAAAACATTCGGTGCTGAGCTGCACCTCGGACAGCTTCGGGAACTCTGGTGAGCTGCTGCTGCCCACACACAAGCTTAGGACCAGGCAGAAACCCGGACAACATTAGGGGCCTGAGGTCCACTCCCC
>NW_004955421.1:2912379-2915455 GCF_000276665.1 Chinchilla lanigera | reverse complement strand
TACAATTAAAAGAGATAAAGGAGGTCATTACATGCTTGTGAGGGGAAATCTCCAACAGGAAGAGATAACAATCATAAACATCTATGCAACAAACACAGGAGCACCCAAGTATATAAGACAAATTTTAACAGACATAAAAAATGAAATAAGCAGCAATACAATCATTACAGAGGACTTCAATAACCCATTGTCACAAAGAGATAGATCAACTAGACAAAAAATGAGCAAAGAAATAACAGCACTGAACCAAACATGTGAACAAATGGACTTAGTAGACCTGTACAGAGTGTTCCACCCAACAGCATCAGAATACACATTTTTCTCAGCTGCACATGGGACATTCTCTAAAGAAGACCATGTGCTAGCACACAGAACATGCTTAAGGAAGAGCAAGGGAGATGAAATCATCTCATGCATACTATCAGACCATAGTGCAATGAAATTGGAAATTAATGACAAAGGAAATCACAAGAATTACATAAACAGATGGAAATTAAATAGCACCCTCCTGAACAATCAATGGGTCACAGATGAAATCAAGGAAGAAATTAAACACTATATACAATCAAACAAAAATGTACATACAACTTATAGGAACCTGTGGGATGCAATGAAAGCAGTCCTCAGAGGGAAATTTATAGCAGTGAATTCCTACCTCAGGAAAACAGAATGAACACAAAGAAACAATCTTATGCTGCATCTCAAGCTTCTAGAAAAAGAACAAATCAAACCAAAAACCCAGAGAAGGCCAGAAATTATAAAGCTCAGGGCAGAAATTAATGCAATGGAGACTAAAAAACAATACAAACAATTAATGAATCGAAGAGGTGGTTCTTTGAAAAAATAAATAAAATTGATAAACCCTTAGCAAACCTAATCAAAAAAAGGAAAGAAAAAACTCAAATCCATGCAATAAGGAATGAAAGAGATGAAATTACTACAGACCCTGTAGAAATTCAGAAGATCATCAGTACCTAATTTGAAAATCTTTACTCTCATAGAATGGAAAACACAGAGGAAATGGATAGATTCCTAGATACATATGATCTCCCAAAGCTGAATGAAGATATAAAAATCCTGAATAACCCTATATTAGCAAGTGAAATTGAAAATATAATAAAAAAAAAACTTACCAATGAAGAAAAGGCCAGGTCCTGATGGATTTACAGCTGAATTTTACAAGAAATTTCAAGAAGATTTAACACCAATATTTCTCAAACTCTTTAAGAAATTGAAAAGGAAGGAATTCTCCCCTACTTATTCCTGGAGGCAAGTATTATCCCGATACCAAAACCAGAGAAAGACCCAACCAAAAAAGAGAACTACAGACCAATCTCTCTACTGAACACAGATGCAAAAATTCTCAACAATATACTAGCAAACAGAATGCAGCAACTCATCAAGAAAATTATATACCAGGACCAAGTGGGATTCATCCCAGGAATGCAGAGGTGGTTCAATATATGCAAATCAATTAATGTAATACACCATATCAATAGAGTCAAAGACAAAAATCACATGATCATCTCCACTGATGAAGAAAAAGCTTTTGATAAAGTCCAACACTTATTCATGCTAAAAACCTTACAGAAAATTGGCATAGATGGACTTTACCTCAATCTGATAAAAAGCATCTATGACAAAAAACAACTAATGTCATTCTAAATGGTCAAAAACTGACAGCTTTCACTTTAAAATCAGGAACAAGACGAGGATGTCCACTGTCACCACTCCTATTCAATATAGTTCTGGAAATATTATTCAGAGCAATTAGACAAGAGAGAGAAATAAGAGTAATAAGGATAGGAAAAGAGGAAGTACAATTATTATTATTTGCAGATGACATGGTACTCTACAAAGAAGACCCCCAACACTCCACCAAAAGGCTTATAGATTTAATAACTAAATTCAGTAGCATAGCTGGATACAAAGTCAGCAAAAATCAATAACATTCCTGTGCACAAACAACCATCAGACTGAGAGAGAAAT
This sequence comes from Chinchilla lanigera, assembly GCF_000276665.1. Classification (NCBI taxonomy): domain Eukaryota; kingdom Metazoa; phylum Chordata; class Mammalia; order Rodentia; family Chinchillidae; genus Chinchilla; species Chinchilla lanigera. The sequence goes on along the minus strand of NW_004955421.1, from coordinate 2,913,466 downwards.
TAGTGAAATCACACCTTTCAAAATAGCATCTAAAAACTGAAGTACTTAGGAATCAATCTCACAAAAGTAGTAAAAGATCTATACAGTGAAAATCATAGTACTCTGAAAAAAGATATCAAAAAAATTTCAGAAAATGGAATGATGTTCCTTGCTCATGGATAGTCAGAACCAACATTGTGAAAATGACCATACTCCCAAAATTGTTGTACAGATTCATGCAATCCCAATTAAAATACCATTAATATCCCTCACATCTAGAGAAAACATTCCTAAAGTTCATCTGGAGCCAGAAGAGGCCTAGAATAGCAAAAGAAATCCTAGGAAACAAAGGAAAGGTAGGAGGCATCACAATCCCTGACTTGAAATTATACTGCAGAGCCACTGTGATAAAATCAGCATGGTACTGGCAAAAAAAAAAAACAGACCTGAAGATTAATGGAACACGTTAGAAGATGCAGACACGCTACAAACACACTCAGTCATCTTATTTTTGACAAAGGGGCCAAACATGTTCACTGGAAGAAAGATAGCCTCTTTAACAAATGGTGTTGGAAAAACAGCATTCTACATGCGAGAGACTAAAACTAGATCCATGTCTATCACTATGCAAACAAACAAAAGTCAAGATGGATCAAAGACCTAAATATCAAAACAGAAATACTAAATCGACTGGAAGAGAAAGTACATAAAACTCTCGAAGACATAGGGATAGGCAGAGAGTTTATGAACAGAAACCAAACTGCACATGAAATACTTCAAAGAATCAATAACTGGGATCTCATCTTTTTGATAAGTTTCTGCACATCAAAAGAAATCACCAACAGAGTACAAAGAAAACCCATGAATTGGGAAAAAATTTTATCCAACTGCCCCTCAGACAAAGGACTCCTATCTAGAACATATGAAGAATTAAAAAAAATCTGGCCCCCAAAATTCAAAGACCCAATCCAAAAATTGGCATCTGAGATGAACACACACTTCTCAGAGGAAGAAATACTAATGGTGAATAAATATATTAAAAAATGTTCAACATCATTAGTCATTAGAGAAATGCAAATTAAAATGACACTGAGATTTTATCTCACCC
>NW_004955421.1:2874734-2911699 GCF_000276665.1 Chinchilla lanigera | reverse complement strand
CTTATGTGATGACAACAATTTGCAGTATAATATCCATTGGTGAATTCCTATAATCCTGCCTAGTGACACTATGTATTATCTCTAATGTTCTTTTAAATTATTATTTTCTTATTCTCTTTAATGATTTGATCAATCTTCTATTCTTACATCTGGTAATCTGAGCAACTTTGTTGAAGATAACAATGCGTAATATAACAACCACTGTTGATCTCTATCATTTGGTTTGAAACCCTGTATCATTTTTGAAGTCCTTTCTTTGTGTTGTCTGTATTTTGCTATTGTTCTTTTTTTGTACTATTTTCTTTAAAATAAAAAAGTAAAAAAATGAAATAAAATTAAACAAAACATTCCAGTGTCAAACATGTAGTAGCTCAGAGGGAAAGTGGATTTAACCCTTCCCCTCTGACAGTAAAGAAAAGGCAGTAATAAGAGTAGAGACAGTAATCTACAAACACTGGATATATATCAGAGTAGCGACACAGTTCAATCAAACAGGAGGTCTGACTACAGTCATTTGAAAATAATGGAAATGATAATTACCGCCTTCTCCATGTCTAGGCAGGGTTGGACAGGAAAGCCACCTTAGAAGTTTCCTTTTCCTCTTTCCTTAACAGAGCAAGGAAGAAATCATCTTGGGCTGAATAGGGGGAGGAAGCCATCTTATGTAACTTCCTCAGTGAAGTTTTCTATAACCCTACCTCATAATTATCACTGCATGACAGGGACAGGGTGAAACATTACCTCAGCCCTAATAATTAGAGTGAGCAATGGAAAAAGGTGCTTATTATAATGGTAGAACTAAAATCACAAAAGCAGGAGAGAGACCCTGGCCCTAGCTGACAGGAGACTGAACTCGGGGCTGAAAAAATCCCTCAGAGATGACAGTGAAAACAGTGACAGCTTGAGCAGAGCAACAGACAGCAAGTGCAGCTATGGGAAGCTTTGTTCTGGAAGGGGTCTGAGTCTGGGGGGAGCTTCTGTAGGGATCAACAGAAGCCTGGACATATTAGTCTCTCATTCATTTGTTGTGACCATCACATGGTGATCTATGTGTATGTGTAGGTCCTTGGAGAGAAGAAAGGAGAATGGAGTCAAATTTTGTGTAACATTGGCCTCTGGAGGGTGCAAGTAGCAAACTCAAAGAACTCTGGATCCTCCATCCTCATCTCTCCAAGACACAGAACAATTTAAGTCAATTCTCAGAAATTAATCTAACCACTGGCTGGCCAACCCAAGTTCCCAGCCACAACCACAGAGGCATGATGTTGGGTACGCTACAAGCTCTCTAAGTACTCTCTTATTTGAACTGGGACAGAAAAGTAATCTGATCTAACTTAGATTCCAGTATAAATTTAATCACAACGAGGAATATTACACTCTACGTGCATTTTTTCATGTTTCTTTTTGAGAGAGATAGGGGCTGGAAATGTTCCTGCGAGAACTAACAAATGCTAGTTATTCCTCCACTTCTATCGCATCTTACCATGTCACATTAGGTTCTCCCACGCCAAGAGCTGTTTCTTAGGGTATAATAAATTAGTGTTTCTGTTAGGCCATTAGTTGGGCTCAGTCTCCCTGTGTCCTATTTCAATTCCCATTTAAATTCTTTCCCACGCTCTTCTTCCTTTATCTTCCCTGTTAGATGCTTTCAAATACCCCTTCCCACCTTCCTTCTTTTTTTGGATTAAACACTCTCATTAAAACTTTTTTCTCTTCCTTCTTTCTCTTTTAGAGTGCATGTGTGAGAAGTATGTGTACCAGTGACTATATATTAGTGTTAATAATTGTCATTCTATAGTGTCTTGCATTGGCTGTAAAGTTCTCTCTTACTAAGTGTTGCTCTTGAGTTTTCTTACATTGGATTTCTGTTGACTAATTAAATGGGTTCAATCTCAATAAACGCTCTTGCATTTTCTTTTTATATTTTGAAGACAATTATAAAAACAATAAAAATTATACAAATTTCAAAGCAAGATGATAGGAATTTAACAATGGTTATTATATTGCATAATGTTATCTTCAAAATAGTTGCTCAGATTACCAGACATAGGCAAGTAAGATTGATCAAACAATATAAACACTACCTGTTTCATTCAATGCACTAATAGAAAGTAGTAGTACAATTATATTAGCTCCTTTCCCTATCTCTGTTGTTCTTTCCTCTTGAACAGTTTTTTTCCCATTCACAATATCTATTGTACCTTTCAGATCTTATTTACTCTTTCAGTTTCTTATGCTAGGGAGAAAATACAATGTTTACACATGCAAGTCTGATTTATATCACTTATGAGTATGGTCTCTATTTGCATCCATTTACCTATGAAAACCTCTAGTTCATCTTTCTTTATAACTGGGCAATACACTGTTGTATAAAATTATCACATCTTCTTTATCCATTCCTCGGTTGATGGGCATTTAGGTTGTTTCCAAGATTTAGCTATGACAAATTGTGCTGCTATAAACATGGGTGCACATATATCACTGTGGTATAATGTTTTCAGTTTTACTGCAAAAATACCCAGAAGGGGAATAACTGGGTTAAGAGGGACTTCTATTCCTAGCTTTGTGTGGAATCTCCATACTTATTTACACAGTGATTTCACCAGTCTACACTCCCATCAACACTGGAAAAGTGTTTCTTTTTCCCCACAGTCCCTACAGCATTTGTTGTTGGTTGACTGCTTTTTTTGATGATATTCTTTCTGGGATGAGATGGAATCTCAATGTTGTTTGAATTTGCATTTCTTTGATGACCAGTGATGTTGAAGATTTTTTCATATGTTTATTTGCCATTTGTATTTCTTCATCTGAAAAGTGTACATTCATCTCAGATGTCCATTTTTGGATTGGTTCTTTGAATTTTGGGGGTCTTATTTTTTTAATTCTTTATATGTTCTAGATAGAAGTCCTTTGTCTGAGGAACAGTTACCTAAAATTTTTTCTCAGTGTGTGGGTTTTCTTTTCACTCTCTTGGTGATTTCTTTTGATGTGCAGAAACTTTTTAATAAGATGAGGCTCTGGCTTTTGATTCTTTGAAGTATTTCCTATGCATTTTCAATTTATATTTCCTTCTCTTTCATCTTTCTTTCTGTCCTCATACTTCTCTCCCTTCTGTTTCCATTCAAAGTATAAAAATCACATCAAACCTTATTTACTTATTTCTTGGCCTATTCTCAGTCACCACTATTCATTCCTTAATCTTCATGGGTTATAAGAAGAATTGAAAACTTTTTAAAGTGATTTAAAATTACACGTTGATATATGTTTGGCTCTTTGGAGGCTGATATTATAAGTAGTTGTTCTCCTCTCGTATTGCTGTATGAGTGACTGATCCTAGTACTTTGTATAGGTTGAGTAAGTGGCCCATGGATTCATACCTAAAGTTAAGGGCATGTCACAGGAGAAATCCACTTGCTAATGAGATCTCCACCATAGTGGCACAGATTTCTAGCTCCATTGATCTAAGCTTTCAACGCATAAACAGTAGAATGATAAGAAAACACAGCAAGAATATCACCAAAAATTCATAACTCTCAAAAAGTTTATTTTGCAAACATCAAAGTGAATACAATTCTACTAATACTTAAAATGCTTTATGAGGTAAGAGAATAGACAGATAGGCAGATGAATTAATGAATTAAAGAAATGATTAAAGATCTTAAAGAAGATATAAATAAGCAGCCAAATGTATTAAGGAATGCTATACAGGATGTGAAAGATTACTTCAGTAAGGATTTAGAGGTTATGAAAAGAGATCAAGCAGAGGTCTTTGAAATAAAATTTCAACTTGAAAGTTTTAGCTTAAAAATACTCAGTCAGAAGATAGGATATTTTAAGGACAATACTAATGTGGTAGTATATAGTCAGTAGTCATAAAAAGCAAGAGATAGTATAAAGGTGATCCAAGTGCTCCTACATTAATTTAAAAGAACAAATTGAAGAATCAATGAAATGGAGGAGGGGAAGGGGTAGGGATAAATAGTAAAAACAATTATTCACTGAAATTATTGTAGAAAAGTTTCCAAGTCAAGGGAGTGAGATGGATACTCTAGTGAAATAAATTGGACCCAGATGTATAAACATCATATTGTCTCATTGGTGTAGGAACCTGAACGACTAGGTAAAACTCAAAATGTACAATAGATGATAGGAAAGGGAAAGAAATTGCTCAAAGGAAGGAACAACTGGGATGAGGGAAAGCAGAAAAAAGAAAGAAGGAACACAACATATAAATATATATATGAATAGCTGTGATAACTGAATTGGTGATGTCTGATGGTGTTTGAAATGAACAGTTAATGCTTACAATTTTTTATGTTCTGATCTATTTTGCATGCTTGTGTTTGGTGGTCTGAGCAACTGATTTGAAGGTAACAATATGCAGTGGAATTACACTGGTGAACTCCTACCATCTTGTCTAGTGATACTCTGTATTATCTCTAATGTTTTATCTAAGAATTATTTTCTTATTCTCTTTAATGGTTTGAGTAGTCTTTCATTCTTACATCTGGTAATCTCAGCAATGTAGTTGATAGCAATGTGTAGTGTAGCAGGCACTGTTGATTAGTATTATTTTATTTTGAGACCCTCTTTCACGCTGAATGTTCTTGCTTTGATTTGTTTATGTTTGCGATACTGGTATGCTGCTACTTTTCTATTTTCCTTGTTTGTTTCTCATTTACTACTCTCTTTAAAATATAAAAAAAGTACAGTGTGATTCACATTATGAAACCCCAATGGACACAAACATAAAGGAACCACTCCATGACACATGATAGTAAAAATAATCCAGAAAATCAGAACAAACAGAAAATGTTAAAAGAAGTTAGAGAAAAATATCAATGTATCTATATGGCCAAACCTATCCGAGTAATAAGAGATTTCTCAGTATAAACTCTAAAGTCTAGGAAAGCTTGGGGGGAAGTGTTTCTAACCCCTAAAAGAAAAAAACTGTGAACCTGAAATATTACATCCTGAAATGTTGATGGAGAGATAAAGACCTTCCACAATAAAGATAGACTAATGAAACTCATGACAACAAAATCAGCATGTGAGAAGAAATTTGTGGGTACCCTAAACAGAGATAAGGACAACAACATCCAGGTTTCCAAGGGAAAATCCAAAGCTCACTGGGAGAGTAGTTAAACAAAAGGAAGACCAAAAGGACTCAAGCCCTAAGAAAACAATATGATGATGGGAGTCAATAAATACATTTTAGTAATAACACTAAGTGCAAATTTTCTTAACTCTCCAAACAAAAGACAGATTGGCAGATTGGATTAAAAGGAAACATGGTCTACCTGTATGTTGTCTGCAAGACACAAGCCCATCTCTGAAAACACAGGTAGACTGAAATTAGAAAATAAAAATGATATTCCAGTCAGCTGGAGAGCAGAAGCAAGCAAGAGTAGCTATTCTAATATCTGACGGACTAGATTTTGAAACACAATCGATCTGAAGGGCAAAGAAGTTTACTACATATTGGTAAAGGGAGAAAGTTAACCAGAAAAGGTAACTCTATAGATAATAATCTGAACTTCAGCACACCCAGTTTCATAAATAACAACTACTCAACATAAAAAGACAGACAGCAGTGTAAGCAAAGTGAATGACTTCTATACTCCACAATCACAAATAGGTGAACAAGACAAAACACAATAAAAATGTTAAATTATACCATAGAACAATAGATGTAGCCGATATCTGCAGAGTGTATCATCTAACAACACCAGAATATATATTCTTTTCAGTAGTCCTTGGAACTTTCTCTAAAATACACTATATTTGAAGGCATAAAGCATATCTTTATAAATATAAAAATATTCAAATAATTTCTTGCATCCTATCACATTACAAAGAGTAAAATGCAGAGTCAACAGCACAATCAATATCAGAAAAAACACAAACACATAGAGATTGTATAATATACTCTTGAAATTATCAGTGTATCTCAGAAAAAATCAGGGAAGTAATTTAAAATATTCTTGAACTGAATGACAAAGGAATTACAACAAATCAGAATCTGTGAGACCCAATCAAAGCAGTTCTAAGAAAGCAATTTATAGTATGAGTGCCTACAGTGGAAACACAGAGTGATTCAGAATAAATAACTTAGTGATATATCTCAAGTTCTTAGAAAAAAAAAGAAAAATCTAAACCCAAATCTATTAAAAGGAAAGATATTATACTGATCAAATTCGCAATTAATGAAATAGAGATGAAAAAAACAAAGGATCACTCAAAGGTTTGGTTTGCATGTTTGATGAATTCTTAGTCAAACTTAACAAAATAAAGAAAGAATAATATCAATAAAATTAGATATGAAAAAGGTGAAATTATAGCACACACAACTGAAATTCAGATTGTAGAAATGATTTTGAAAGTTAATAAATTGTAGAATATTGAAGAAATGAATAAATTCCTAGACATATAATTTAACAAAGCTGAAGTAAGAACACACACACACACACACACAAAAACACACACACAAACACACACACAACTCTGAACAGTCAAATAAAAAGTAATAAAGTTGATGCAGGAATCAAAATTCTACCAAGTAAGAATGGCCCAGGACTTGATGAAGTGAGCATTGAATTTTACCAGAACGTTAGAGGACCACTAATACCAATACTCTTCAAATATTTCCATGTGAGTGAAGGGAAGTAATTCTTATAAATTAATTTCACAAAGCCAGCATTACTCTGATGCCATAACCAGAAAGGATTTCAGTAAAACAAAAATGAAAACTCCAGGCTAATATTCTTGATGAACATAGATGCAAAACACTCAATAAGGTAATGCAAACAGAATTAAACAAATCATTAAAAAGATCATATACCCTCACTGAATGAACGTTAACATATCAATCAATTAATGTAACTCACCATATAAAAAGACCAAAAGGTTTTAAAAAATCACATGAGCATCATTTCTTCATGATAAAAAGAAACCTTGATGAAAATAGGTGTAGAAGGAGCTTACCTGAAAGTGCTAAAAGCTATATAGGGAAAACACACATGCAATAACATATTGAATGGGGAAAAACTGAAGGCATTCCTTCTAAAATCAAGAATGAGAGTAGGGCATCTGCTTTCACCAGGCTTTGTCAATATGGTACTCAAAACTATCAATCAGGAGAAAGAAAAGAAATGAGACACAAATACGAAAAGAAGTTAATTATCTCTATTTGTAAATGATATCATTTATACTGAAGACTCAAACACCTGGCAAGAAGATTCTCACAGCTGATAAACAAATGCAGCAAAGTGACAGGTTACAAAACTAACATACAAAAATCAATAGTGTTTCTGTGCTCCAATAATAGAATCACTGAGAAAGAACTAAGGAAACAATTTCATTCATGAAAGCTTCAAAAACCTAAATACTGAGGAATCAATCTAACCAAGGAAGTGAAAGATTTGCAAAATGAAAGCTACAGAAATCTGAAGAAACAAATTAAAGAGAAGGTTATAAAATGGAAAGATATCCCCTATTCCTGGATCAGCAGAATTAATATCATTAAAATGACTGTATTACCAAAAGTGATGCAAATACTTAATCTAATGCCTATTAAAATACCAACAACATTTGATACAGTACTATATAATTATAAAATTTATATGGAAGCAGAAGTGACCCAAAATACTCAGAACTATCCCAAGCAAAAAGGGCAAAGCAGAAAACATCAAGATTCCAGATTTGCCGTTAGACTACAAAGTTATAGTAACAAAAACAGCATGCTACAGGCACAAAAATAAATATGTAAACCAATGGAATAAGAAGACACAGAAACAAACCAGTGCACATTCAGTCATTTGATTTTTGACAAAAAAACCAATAACATGTGTTAAAAGATAGCCTCTTTAAAAACAGTGCTGGAAAAACTGGTTTTACACGTTCAGAAAATTGAAATCAGTTTGTATCTCTCGCTTCATACTAAAATCAAATCAAAATAGGTCAAAAGCCTACATATGAAAACAGAAACTTCAAAACTGCTGGAAGACAACATAGCAGAACCACTTGAAACCATAGATACAAGCAAGGACTTTCTGAACAGAATTCCAGTAGCACAGGAAATAATATCAAGAATCAATGATATGATTACATCAAATTAAAAAGCATCTGCACAGCAGAAGTTACATAAACAAAGAGAAGAGAAAACCAGAATGGAAGAATATTTTTGCAAGCTACTCTTGTGATAATAACTAATATCTAAAATATATAAAAACCTCAAAATTTAACTACATCCAAAACAACGAGTCAACAATAGCAAATGAACTAAAGAGAGTTCTTAACAGAAGTACAAATGGACAATAAGTACATGACAAAACATTTGTCAGATTTAGCTACTTAGGAAATGTGTATGTAAACAACCTTGAGAGTCCATCTTATCCCAGCTAGAATAGCAACAAATACCAGCAAGCTTGTGGGGAAAGAGGAATCCTTCTACATTGCTGGTGTGGATGAAATAGGAATAGCTACTATGGAAATCGATATAGTGTTTCCTCAGAAAACTAAAAATAGAAATTCCATTTGACCCAGTTATATCTCTCCTGGGTATATCCCTGCAAAACTGGATATATCATACTATAGTGATACTTGCGTGCACATGTTTATAGCAGCACAAGTTTTGTAACTGAGCTCTGGAAACAGCCTAGGTGGCCACCAACAGACTAGTAGCAAAAAGAAAATGTGATATACACACACAATGAAGTACTACTCAGCCATAAGAAATAATGAAATCGTGTTCTTTTTAGAGAAATGCATGGAATTTGAAACCATAATGTTAAATGAAATAAGTCAGACCCATACAGTTAAGTATCAGGTGGTTTCTCCGATATGAGAAATCTAAAACATTAAATATTTTATAAACTACAGTATTTGTTTTTTCACATGATTTCTCTTATATGAGAAACCTAAAACATAAATGATTGTATAAACTACAATGTTTAAAAAACAGAAGTGTGAAAGAAATTAAGAGATACTGGAAACAGTGTTAAAGGGCCAAAATATATCTAATCAGAAAACTATGATAAGAATGTGGCAAGGAAATATATAAAGAGAGCAACAAAGATTGTCCAGCAAAACCTCACACGAAGAAACGGTGAGAAATCTCAGGAAAGACCCACATCTAGACACATAATAGTCAATCTGTACTGAAGCCAAATAAAAGGAGTCTCCACAGCAAGTGAAATAAGTAACTGTCTAAAAGTAGAAGTAAGACAGCCAATTTTTAACAGCAAAAATAGAACTCAAAACTGTCAGTAATGCCATAAAAGTGCTAAAAGAAATCTAAAGTTGTTTAAAGAGGATGAAATAAAGATGTCAGAAAAACAAAAAATGAGTTCTCTACACAGACAACTTCATTATAAGAATTTCAGAATAAAGGAAAATAATCCCAAAGCTACTCTATGATGCTGAAGGAATTGTGAGCAAAGAAAATCACGGGCTAATATTAACAAGCCTTGACACTATAGAGGAATGTGTTTAATATCTAATTTATACAGTTACAAAAATACATAAAATATGTACTTTTAGTGTATAATTCATATGTAACTAAAATAGTGCAAGCTAAATAATAGAAGCAGCGTGTAGAGTTGAAACTGTAACATTCTAGTTGAGAGGAATGTAAGAAAATAGATTTGTTTAAATTAGTTATCTACATTTTAAATTCAAAGGTAACTACTTCACAAATGAACAAGGATTTAAAGTTTTCAGTGAAGAAAGACAATGGAAAAATTCTCAAAAAGTTAAAAGGAAGATAATATTGTGAGAAAATGAAAAAACTTAAACAATTCAAGCATTCCAGTTGTTACAATAAAAAGGCATTAAAATATCTCATTTATATATATGGATTGCCAGATTAAATGATAATACAGTGTGGCTCTATGCATCGGGCAGAGACTTACATAAAAAAACAAAGAATAACAATCGTAGTATAATAAAGTAAAAGCAATAAAGCAGTATTAATAAGCTATTTGTTTACCTGCACAAGAATGTTCTTCACAACTTTGTTTATAAAAACTCTGAAAGTGGAAATAACTCAAGTGTCCATGAATAAAGGAATGGACAAATATATTGTATTAAACCATGGATAAGTAACTCTAGTTTTTCTTTTCTTCTAACTTTTAATTTATTTAATCAATTTGCTTTCCAGAAAAATTAGACTAGTTTTGTTGAAAGGGTATAATAATACTAGACTTAGTGAAATTTATCAGTATAAAATAGTAACATACTTGAAATCTTTGCTTATTTGCTAAGAGGGGAAATAGATATATATAATATATAGTATATATATTATATAATATGTAGTATACTATTATATATACTATCATAATATATACTATATATTATACATTTACATATAGTTATATAATTTATACTATATATTGTATAATTATATACAGATACATTTAATTATATATTATATATTATATAATTATATATAATTTAAATTTACACTTCTTTAGGTACTAATAAAATACATTTTCCATCAATATTTTAGACTTCATCTTTTCTAACTTATTTTATTTAGTATAATTGAAAAAGTCATATATATTTAAAATGCATGTACAACATCATATTTTAAATTTCACATGTGCTGTGAAATGATTACTACAATCAACTTAATTAACATATCCATTACCTAACATAAAGCAATTCTTAATTTCCTGCAGTTCGAAACATTTTATAATGGCAGAAGTCAAAAAATATTCCTGAACAAAAAGAATAATATGCTGAGTGTATCAGTCCCAGATACAGATTAAAACAGCTAAGTGAACACCTTTCTAGAGGATTTGTTGATAACTCCATACATCAATGCATTTTTTAAATAAAAAAGAAGCACTTCCTTCTATATTTCTTTGTAATCAGCTATTTCAGTTAACAGATTGTAGAAGAGAATTTTTCATCTCAGTGAGTTTATGTTGACATCATAATCACTTACCGATATAATTAGAAGCTGTTTTTGTCCCATCCACTGGAACCCACTCGTATACAATCCTTCCTTTGCCTCTTGTCTAGTAATTTTACTCTTCTATTTTCATGTCATCTCTTTTAGAATCCCCATATTAAGGAATATATGCAATACCATCTTTCTGACTCTGGTTTATTTGGTTCAATATGATAATGATCTTCAGTCCAGTTCCATATATTTTCCTGAAAATGACATCATTTCCTTTTTCTTTATGTTGCATAATATTCCATTATAAATATATACCAGAACTTCTTTATCCATTTATCTGTTGATGGGCACCCAGATTGCTTCCATATCTTGGCTATTGTGAATTCTTCTGCAATAAACAAGTACTCAGGCATCTCTACAGTATGCTGTTTAATTCTTATAGATATACACCAAAGAGTAATAGACATAGATTATATGTTAATTCTATTTTGAAGTTTTTTGAGAAAACTCGTAAGTGAAATAAATGTAGAAAGGTTCTTTTTGCTTACATTCTAACCAGCATTTGCTCTTTTGTATTCTTCACAACTCTTACTGCAGTAATATGGAATTTCCACGCAGTCTTACTTTTCATTTTCTTTTTGTTTTGTTTTGTTTTGTTTTGTTTTGTTTTTGTTTTTCTCCAGTACCAGGAACCGAACTCATGACCTTGCGCTTGCCAGGCAGGCGCTTTGCCGCTGAGCTAAATCCCCAGCCCTTACTTTTCATTTTCTTAATGGTTAGAGGCTTTGAACATTTTCCCCTACACTTATTGACCATTTATAATTCTTCTTTTGAGAAGTGTCTGTTCAGTCCATTTGCTCATTTATTAATTGAGCTATCTGACTTTTTATTGATGTTCTAAATATTTTTATATTCTAGATATTAATCTTTTGTTGAAAGAGTGATTGACAGAGATTTTCTGGAGGATGTCTTTCTACTGTTTTAGTTATTTGCCTTTCTGTGTAGAAACTTTTTAATTTGGTGTAATTCCATTTTTATTCTTCCTATTATTTCCTTTGTTACTAGAGTTGTGCTCAGAAAATCTTTGCCTGTGCCTAAGCCTTCAACTGTTTCCTTTATATTTTCCTACAGTAGTTTCAAAGTTTCAGGTTTTATACCTATGTCTTCAATCTATTTTGGAATTAATTTTAGAACAGAGTGAGTGACAGACATCTAGTTTCAATCTTCTGCTCATAGATATCCAGTTTCCCCATCTTTTGTTAAAGATGGCATCTTTTCTTCAATGTATGCTTTTGGTTTCTTCAATTAAGATAGTTTTAATTGTATAGATTTGTGTCCTCTATTCTTTTCCACGGATCTATGGATTTATTTTTGCACCAGTACAATGTGTTTTTGTTATTATGTCTCTGGAGTGTAATTTAAAATCGACAGCATGATGTCTCCTGTTTTGCTCTTTTTGCTTAAGATTACTTTATCTATTTGCATCTTTTGCATTTCCATATAAATTTTAGGACTTCTTTTTCAGTTTTTTGAAGAATGGTGTTGGTGTTTTAATAGGAATCACATTTCATATGTATGTCACTTCTGGTAATACACCCATTTTGACAATTTTAATTCTGTTGTCCCATGAATACGGGAGGTCTTTCTATCTTCTAGAGTTTTTCTCCTGATTTTTTTCTCAGCTCCTTCATAGATGTGTTATTCATTTCTAATGTTGATTTGATTTTTGTATCCCATAGACCAAAAGAATTGAGCACATCAGTACAGAAAGGATGAACTGGAACTCTATGAAGTATTTCTGACTTCTGGCATAATGGAATAAAAGGTAGAAGTTGCTTCCACAAAATGCAACAATAGAACTAAACAAAGTCATCAGAACAATTATTTTAAAATTTTTAATGAATTAAGTTTAAGTGGCAAGTGAACAGGATGGGCACTGCTGCTACTTTAGGGGCAATAAACAGACAATAGAACGAAATAGACATTTTCCAAAGGGTTTTTGAGGGTGAGACAATTATAGGGGACTGGATAAAACTGTCACATTACCTGGGATGTTTGGAGGCTCCAACCCAAGTTACTCACATTTCCATGTCTGACAGAGCCTAAACTTGTGCAGGGTAGATAAGACAATCCAGCCATGGAAGATGTGAAATAACTCAAAACTTGAATTCACTCTCCATCCTATAAATCAGTCCATTATAGAATAGAAACCTTGATAACTTGAGGTTTTTATTGCAACTTCTGACTAATCTTCAGCTGAAAACAAAGGTTTGGTAGGCATAGGAGCAATCACCAGGGAGCCGGGTTTTAACCTATGAGCAAGACTTTAAAAAATCTAAACAAAGGGCATTAACAGACAGACATCATGGAGGAGACAGATATAAAAAGTTTTATCCAGACAAGTTACTACAAAATGAAATAACAACAATAGCAATTAGAAAGGTGTTGAAGAGAAACTCATGATTGCTATAATACATTATTTAAAATGTCTAATATTTATAAATATTCAAAAAATAAGTATGATCTACACTCAGAGTAAAGGCAGTGGAGGAACAACCTCCTAGTGTTCTGAGAGGTTGGGTTGCGCAGACAGATATCCAAAGCACATGTTATAAACATGTTAAAGAAACAAAATATCACTTAAAAAGAAAATATAATCACCATGAATCAATATATTAAAAAGTTTCAAACAGAGACAAAATTTATAAAGTGGAACTTAGGTGGTTGAAAAATGTAGCAAGCAAAATAAAAATTCTCTGCAGGGAATAAACAGGAGGTTTGAAATGACAAGATTAAGGAATTTTAAGATTGATTGACAGCAAAAATTCAGTCTAAAGAAAGTATACTTAAAGATTGAAATAAGATGAACAAAGATTCACAGATCCCTAGAACAAAATCAAGTATACCAACAAACATTCAATTGGAGTTCCAGAAATGAAGGAGAGAAAAAAGGGAATAAATATTTCAAAAATAATTTTAAAATTTCCAAATTTTATGAAACTTAATAATCTTTAGCACAGCCAGCCCTTTGTATCGACATTTTCTACATTCATAGATTTAACCAATAGAAATTTAAGAATATTAAAGAGGAAACTTTTCTGTGCTGCACAGGTGCAGAATTTTTGAGAATTTTTGCCATTTAAACAATATAGCATAACAATTACTAACATAGCGTCTCTAATTTCTTAAATCTAGAAATGATTTAAAGTTTATAGGAGGTTGTGATAGATTATATGCAGTTACTGTTCAATTTTATATAAGGGACTTGGGCATCTTCAGAGTTTGGTCCAGTAAGAGGACAGTCATGGAACGAACCCCTTATAGATAGAGAGGGATGACTACACTAAGAAATGCATTGAACCTTAAGTAGAATGAACTAAATAATATCTACATCTAGAGAGATCAGAGTTAGACTGTTAAATGCCAAAGATAAGTTCATTTTGGAAGAAGGAGGAAAACATGTCTTATCATAGATAGAAAAATAGATGACTAATTACTGACTTTTTGTCAGAAACAATAGTGTTCATAAGGCTGTGGAGTGACATGCACAGTTTAGAAAGGCAAAAGCAAACTGCCAATTGAGAATTCTATAACCAGGAAAACTGTGCTTCAATAATGAGGGCACAGTACACTTTCTCAGATAAGCAAAGATTGATGTAATTATTATCATCAGACTTACCCCAAAAATATTAGTTGAAAAGTTATTTGGTTGAAAGGAAGTGATATCAGATGATAATTATTCCACAAGAAATAATCAAGATAAATGAAAAAAACTAAAAGTATATGAATAATTATAAAAAGCCCTATAAAGTATGTTGTTTTCAGCTTATTCTGCCTTTTTGGAAAAACATAAGGTGATATAAAGCAATGACTCTAACACTATTACAGGCACATCGAGGATATAGTTTTAACACACATAAAAGTGAAAGAACAAAGTATGAGGAAGAAAAGGAAACAAAGCCGTATATCCTCTAAGGGCAGGGATGCTACCTGATAATCTATTACTTGGCTGTTCTATCCTGTAAACACCTTAGAGTAGACTTATGCAAACAAAATAGTTTAGGTCAATCACTTGACGTAGTCTTTTGAAGCAATGAAGAGAAGTTGTAACACAAGTTGTATCAGCCTGGGTAGCACAGCATATTGTTTTCAGTAAACTGTTTTCTATAAACAGATAAAATGACAATAAAAATATAGTATAGTAAATATACAAACCAGTAATGTAACCTCTCTTTAGAATATCCATTATTTTAAATAATGTAACCCTTTATTTAAAATATCTATTACTTTAAATAAGGGCAATAGAAGGAAAAGGAGAGATGCACAGAGAAACATGGGGAGAAAGATTGAAAGAAAAAAAGAAACATCCATCAACAAAAGCATGGGTAAACAGCAAAAAATTAAGTTATCAAATAGCCATGTGATCAATATATAATGTAAAATAAATGAACCACAAGTACTTGCTAGAACATGATTAACAGTATAATGATAATATTTCCTGGAAATGGAACTGGACCAAAAGATGATTGTTATGGTTTGTGTCTAGGTGTCCCCCTAAAGCCTCATGCAGTCATGGGACAGGCTTCTGGAGTTTTTGATTGATTTGTGGTCCATTGCTGGGATTATGGGCTTGAGTGCTACATCCACCCTTGGCTGGGTGCCCTGCATACAATATAAGGGAGGGAAAGAGGCTTGCTCTCTGAAGTTCCTCTCTTTTTGCTTTTGCTGCTTTTGCTGTTTTCTACTGCCATGAACTCTTGCCCTCTGCCATATGCTACTCTGCCTTAAGGCCAGCTGAGTATGGACTGGAACCTTCACAGCCTCTGAGCTAAATAAACCTTTCCTTCTTTAATTCTGGTTGTTGGGTGTTTTGTCTCAGTAATGAGAAAAAGGTAACCAAGACAATGGTAAATTAATTATTCCCTTTGTAAAAGTTCATGAAACATACAAGTTCAATCAATGTCAAGTTTTAATAATGTTACTTTTTCTGTATGGGTACAGGGCCACGATAAAATATGGAAGTTTAGAAATTTTATTTCTTGATTTGTGTTGTGGTTCTATGTATATGTGTGTGTTTTATGCTTATACATTAACCTGTATAATAAGCTTTGCATTTCTGTATATATATATAAAATACACTATATATTTAAAGATATGATAATTATGTCACTCTACAGTCAGTTAAGAAAAATGTAATGAAAGAAAAATGTAGTTTTGCCATGAAATTTTATTATGACAAAGCTACTCCCATTTATGAATTACTCATAGCTAATTTCATAGTAGAATCATAGAATTAAATCAATGCTATAGGGGTTGTATGACCTGCAAAGACAAAAATATTTATCCTGTGGACCTTTATGGACAAGGTGAGTTTTTAAGGGTAAATAAGCTTGATGGTAAGAGGAAAGTAACTAAAAGGCAAAGAGAGATTAAAAGAATCTATTTTTCACCTTTTCCTAGTAATATTTTAAAAATCTTCAATTGCTTTATGTAATAGGTACATTTAAGCATACTGTATATGTTATATATTTACATATATATGTTACATATGATATATACATATATTTGTTGTGTATATTACATAACATACACATGGTGTCTCACTCAATTATCAAGACTATCCTCAAACTTGTGGTCTTCCTGCATTACCCTTCCCAAAAGCTGTGAGTACAGGTGCATGCCACTATACTTGGCTAAGGATACTATATATCTTATAGTTAAGAATAACAAACTATAGATGATACATTTCTTGAGACCTTGCATTATATCTCTTCTAGATATTATTTGAATTTATTTCTGGCGAGTTCCTAAGATTATTACAATTCATGATCACTGTAACCTAATTTCAGTCATTGATGTGAACTGAAGACGTAGAATCTTTTCCATTTCAAAATCATCCTTCTAAGGATATGATGTTTTATGATTATATTTAAGGAGTTGAAAGGTAGTCATTCTGCCTGGGTTTGTGGTAAAGTTCTATTAGGACAAAGCCACTCCCATTTTTGAATTATCCATAGCTAATTTCATAGTAGATTACATAGTTGGGTAGTTGCTAAGAGGTTGTATGATGTACAAAGTCAAAAATATTTGCCTTCATGGGGCTGGGGATTTAGCTCAGCGGCAAAGCGCCTGCCTGGCAAGTGCAAGGTCGTGAGTTCGGTTCCTGGTACCGGAGAAAAACCAAAAAAAAAAAAAAATTTGCCTTCTCATCTTTTACAGAGAAAGGTTGGCTACTCATAATGTAAACCAAAGTGTGATGTTTTACTCAGGCTTGCAGTACAGTTTCTATCCCTGCTAACCCCCTGATCCTGGTGCTGCTTGGCTTCTCTCTGTCTCCCTGTCTCTGAGTCTTTGTCTTTGTTTCTCTGTCTCTGTCTCTATCTGTGTTTCTCTATCTCTCTTTCTCCCTGTCTCTCAGTTTCTGTCTCTGTCTCTGTCTCTATCTGTCTCTCTACCTCTCTGTCTCTCTCTGTCCGTGTCTGTCTCTGTCTTCCTCTGTCTCTGTGTCTCTGTGTCTGTGTCTTTGTGTCTGTGTCTGTGTCTGTTTCTGTCTCTATCTCTGTCTTTCTTTCTCTCTCTCTCCACACACACACACACACACACACTAAATTCTACATAGCTCTTTAAATGAAAATCTGCCTGTAGTAATAGTCCTGCCTCTAGGTTTTGATGTTTTCCTAGATCTTCTGCAATTCTTCATAGTCTCATTATCAGTCCATTATCTTACAGCAGCTTTATTTCAGTGATTCTAATTGTTCCCAGCAAGAGGATTATTCTAATTCCCCTGGTCTGCCATTACCAGAAGCAGAATTCACTAATTCCCCCAGTTACAGTTTTCAGAGCACCTAATAAAAATAAATTGTTCTGGTTTAAATCTAAGGTGTTGCCCCCAAAGTCTCATGTGTTCATGAAATTTGATGCTTGGAAGGTGACTGAATCATGGGGTGCTATACGCATCTACTGCTTAGTTTGTTGAGTTTAGGGTGGCTTCCTGGTTGGAAGAAGTCACTGGAGGTATGACACAAAAGGGTGGATTCTCCTACCCAGCCCTTCCATTCATGCTCCTTGCTTTCCGGATTCCATGGGTTGAGCAGTTTCCCTTTGCTAGACCCTTCTGCCGTGCCATTTCTGTTTTGGAACTTCTGACCATGGATTAAACTCTCTGAAATCCTGAGGCAAATAAATCTCTCTTCCTTTAAATTGTAGGTTTCATGTATTTGTCCCACTGATAAGAAAGCTAATACATAAACTACCTCCAATAGCCACATGGAATGACTTTCCAGGATCAGAACACTCAAATCATATCCATCTGAAACAATCAAATCCTTTGAGTTTCATTGTTTATTTGGTTTTTAGCCACTTGCGTGCTGAGATTCTACAGAATTTCTGAGGCTAGCCATATGAATAATTTGAGTCACCAAGCTAGAAATAGTTACTGGAATATCTATTATCCACAGGCACCCCTTTAGAGTAAGCAGAAAAGCAAGGTCAGAGACCTCCAGCTTTGGAAGCTGTTAAAGGAGAGAATGAAAAAAGCAGTTGGAGAAGTAGCTTTAATAAGCTTCAAAGAGATACTTGAAAGAAATGTGAAGCATGCTGAATGGTTGGGTGAAAAGAGGTTTCATGGTCATGAGAGACAGTAGTAAAAAATTCAGGAATATGTAACTCCAGCAGAGAGGCAAGTGTAAAGGAGCAAAGTAAAGGAGCAAAGGTAGCCATTTGGATGCATAGAATCTGATATATATATATATATTTTTTTTTTTTTCTCCCATTGGTCAGTGGGCAAACCCTGACCACTTTGAACTGGTACCTGCAGATGTTTTGCACTATTCTGGTGCAGCCTTTTCTCTCAGAATGTGTTGCCATGAGAACATGAATTCAGGCAGACTTTTTTTAACAAAGAGATAAAAGCATTTCAAGGTATGTAATAAAGCCCTCAGAAATTCTCCCACTGTGAGGTTCCAAGCCATGTTTCATTTAAAGACTGAAAATAGTAGCAAAGACATTACAGACAGACAGAAAACAGGCATGACATTGTGGCAGTGTTATTACCAATAATTAGGGGAAATGGCATCTCCAGTGCCATACTTTAACCTGCCTAACTAATATCTGTTCAGCACTATTTGGTTATAGCTTGACAGCTTCACAAATAAACAAAAGCCTAAACACTTGCAAATGATTAAGAGAATTCCAATAATATTTTCAAACTCTCATATTTGAAATGTATTTTATCAGTTATATAATGCGATGGCTAAAAAGATAGTATCAATAAACTGTAATAATTACAATACTCTTTCATTCAGGAACCGAGTCTGCAATTGAGCACTCAAACCAGCTGTGATGATATCTAGCCCACAGGGCAGCTTTGTAAGATTTGATTCAGTCCCTCCCTTTGGTGAGACTTGGCTCATTTATGTATTTGGGAAGCTGTGGTCAGTGAAAATAAAGAACAATGAAATTGTAAAAAATGAGCTATGGACTGATACTTGGCAAAGAGAAATTGGATCAGATTTCAGCTGCTATTTTTCTTGGTCAGATGTTCTTGTGAAGTGAAAGGTGTGGTTCTCCTGAGAGCAATTTTACATAAACCTTAGGAACTGTGAATGGAACTTGTCTGGCACGTGGGTCTAGAAAAGGAATCTACTTTTGTATCGTAAAGCCTTATTCTGATGCCTAACTATGGGCCAGAGGATTACATTTCAGAAAGATTTGTAATTTTAAATATAGGTGTATAATTTTAAACAAATATTAACAAACCAGTATTTGTGGGCCTCCTACTAATACAAATGCTACTATTATTATGAAGTAATTATCCAATATCTAAAATACATCGCTTAGTTGAATATTTTCAATGTCAGAATATTTTTGGAATTTAGTATATTTGCACAGACTTTACCACTGGACATTCCTTAACAAAACTCCGAAATCCTAAATGCTTCAAAATCTGAAACTTTTTGAGTGCTGATGCTGATTACAGAGTTTTGGATAAGGGATGTCCATCCTGTTCAACTATTAATAATAGCTAAAATGTATTCTTGGTACCACTGAGAACAAAGTAGAAAGGACATTAGTGAAAGTATACTCCAGCCAAACTATGGCAATAGAATTTTTTCCTTGTTGGAACCACCTGAACAAAAGACCTTGCTCATATACAGCAATTATTGCTGAGTAAGTGAATAAATAAATGAATAGGCAACAGCTAGAAGAAGTCATGTATCACTGTTCCAACTGCATAAGCAGTTAATTGCTTCAAAATCAAACAAATTCTTGTTTAAATCCTCTATCCACAATTTTTAAACAAAAAGCCTGTGGGAAGTTAATCAATCTTGCTAAGGCTTTAGTTTTTTGTCAGCAAAACTGGTAAATAATCCATTCTCCACAAAGTTAATGTGAGTATTAAACAAAATTAAGCATGTTAAGGACTTTATGTATTGGCTGCTGCTTAATAATCATTTAATAGGTATGTGGTAGCTACTACTTTTAGTTTTTTAAAAATTGATTAAGTCCTCTTTTCTCTCTTGTTGGTACAATTACACACCCAATGTTTCAGTTCAGAAATCTAGAATTCATTCTAGTGCTTCCCTCCTTTTGAATTAACTTCAAATCAGTCCCCAAATTCACCTCTTCATTTCTGTCTCTGATGCTACCGACATTGCCATTGTCTCTGCATAGATCAATTTTAATCATCTCTTGGTTTAACTATTGTCAGAACTACTTACCTGATTTCCTGGCTTCTACTTCTAAACTGTAAAGGTAATCTTTGTAAGAACCAAAAGAGTAATCTTCCTAAACTTGTTCTTTGCTATGCCACTATTTTGCTTTATCCTTGAACTTATCCCTTCAGCTAGTTTTATACAAATTAATCACAAACTTTTGTAACTAGCACTATGGACATTCTATAATTTGGTTTTGGTTATTCCTTTTGATCAACATCAATTTGCTTTAAATGCAAAGAGGGAAAATTGAAATATCCATGTTTATTTGTTTACCTGTCATGAAAACAGGCAGGATCGATCAAAAAGGCCTACAAGAGCAGCCAGAGTTCAATATTTTTTCATGATCATAGGTCCCCCAACTGCTACCTAGAACAAAGGATCTATTAAGCAAGCTAATACTAGAAAGCATCTAGTTCGATCAGTTTAAAGCCTACTCACTACCATAACAGGATTACTTAATCTGGAGACAATAAGTAGATGCTAAGGAGTTAACAGCCACATGATCTAGATAGGCTGGCTAAATTTCAACATGATGCTTATAAGAATGAGGTTACTCTTCCTTTGGGCATTGCTAAATGCTCTACCTAGCACCACTTAAATTGAATTGAATATCTACTGAAAACTGCTTTGGGTCTTTTCAGACATTTCACTGTTACATTTTTATCTTTCTATGAGTAGAAAAGAGTTTTTTAAGAGTGCCTGCTTATACACTGCTGAGGATGTGAGAACTCAGACTTCTTTGCCTCTTGGTCATGCCTGATTTTGTTGGATATAATGTCAAAGTGGGGACAAAAAGTGCATGCTGCATAATGTTGAGGGCCTAATTAAATCACATATCAGAGCAGTTCTGATTGGTTCATTTTTTCTTCAAATATGAATCTCTGGATGAAGGACATTGCCACACTGATAAGAATACAGTATAAACGTCTACAATGAAGTTACTTTCAACTACCAGGAATTTCAGTAAGCCATTATGTCAAGTGAAAAAGAAAAGTCTTTTTCTCCCTTCTTTCCCTTCCCTTCCCTTCTTTTCCCCTCCCCTCCTTTTCTTCTTTTTCTTTCTTTTCTTTCTTTTTCTTTCTTTCTATCATTGGTATCAAGAAGATTTCCATTAAGATTAAGAGTTATAATCTGAAAATTTTTCTTTATTTACTCTTCTTATCAACTTTAGACAAAAGTATCAGTAGCATCTGGTGGATTCTGTATAGAAAAAGATAGACACCCACTGTTATGGCTTATGTCTAGATGTCCCCACACTCATAGGTGGGGATTTTCAGAGGTGGCTGGATCTAGATTGTGTGATGCTGGGATCAAGGGTGTGTGATTACTAAATTACTCCACTTATTGGTTTAGTATAGTTATGGGAGTGGATAATGAGAAGCCCTTCTCTGAGTATAAGTGCTACCTGCTGTAAGAGTGGGTATCCTGGACAGAATATAGGGGACACAAAAAGGGCTGCTGGAGTTATTTACCACTCGCTTGTCATTTGCAGCTTCCTGCTTCACTTCTTCACTAACTTGCAGCCTTCTGCCTGCCATGGACTGCTTCTCCTCTGCCATTCCACCCTGTCTTGGAGCCAGCCAACCAGGAACTGAAACCTCTGCAAACTGTGAATTAAATAAACCTCTCCTGCTTTAATGTTGGGTGTCAGGTATTTTGTCTCAACAAGAGAAAAAATAACTACAACACCTACCCCAAATCTAACTCAAATACTTACACTGACTACATTACACACACATCAGGAAGTTGTGAAAAGGCTTTATAGTCATGCGGGGAAATTTTCTGGGAGGTCAGTGTGGCTCACAGAGATCTGAAAATGGCTTGTGATCAGGAAAGGGAGACCTGTTTAGGAGTTTTATTGTGGTTTAGCAATGGGGCCAGTCCTATATATGAGGTGAATTGTAAACCAGGGAAAGAAGAAACCCTTAGGCTTTTTAAAATCTGATTGCCCTGATACATGGGACAGCATGTGGAGAGATTCAGTTTACTCTGAAGCCCCAAAGTATTGATAATCTGAGGCACCTGGTGTTATAAGCACTTTGAACTGAGTTTCAGGGATGGGAATGGGCATCAGGTGAAATCTTTAATTGTATGTGATGCTCAGGGAAGTTTCTTCTCTCAGTGGATCTTTATGGCCTGGACTACTATAAGCATTCTCATGTCTTTTAGGATCATGTAAGTGTTGATAAATCACAAAACCATACATCTAGTTCTGATCCGTCTTCTGCACTATAGATCTAAGTAGCTGCTTACTAGACACGTTTACTTCTGTGACCCACAGGCAATTTCAGTTCCAGTGCCAAAACCAGATTTTATCACCTTTGTTTTCAGCTTATTGTAGAATTTTTATTTCTTTATTGACACGAATGACTTTGCCAAGTATATAACTATCAAGGCACATTTCTTACTGTTTTCCCTCCCTGTCTCCATAGTTCTTTGGCTTCACTTCTGTTTTACGAGTGACCCAATAATTCAAGAGTGCCAGTGATGATTCATCTTCCACCAAACAGTAAACTCTTCCAGTGAAAGATATGGCCTAATTTAGAGTATTACTGTCATGGATTTGCCTGAATGAAAAATAAATACTCTGTATGGTATAAATGTTACTCCACATCCTCAGTTGTAAAAAAAAGTCACTTTTCTTAAATTTATTAAATTATACAATATAGGTCTAAGATCCCTTCATGTCTCAGTTTATGAAAATTCAACCTCATGACCTTTGGGAGTTCTTCTTCTATACAAGGACATACAAATTTTATGGACTCTGAATTCAAGAATAATTAAAGGAAGATGTCTAATCTGTACTACATGATTGACACTACAGATATGTTCAACATCTTAGTATTTATAATTTCATGTAGGAGAGTACTTCAGCTATTTCTGGAATAACATTGGTCATGGGGAATTTTGAGCTCAGATACCAGAGACAGAGCTTTTTCTTCCATTCCTTCACTTTTCAAGTACAGTTCTTTCTTCACTTTATAAGTGGTCCTGTCCCCCTGAAGGATCTCTGTAGTGGAAGTGATTCAATGTCTTCCATTCATGGAAAAATCATTGAATGTGTTTCTTTCCTGACCTTACAGAAACTCTCACAAAAGTTTACATGCCATTGTTACCCCATTTTGTACTCTGCATCTGAGGAACTTTTTCATCCTATCAATCCAAAGCAAAATCCAACGTGCATTGCTATGCTTGAAGTATATGAAAAAGACTGCTTTGAATTCTAACATATACTTCATGAGATGCTTCCACTAGGAGGGATTTTGGAAGGATGAATCTGCCTATTATATTGTACATACTATAATAATGAGAACATGACAAAATTTATAAATATTTACTGATGTTATCCTTAAACTGTCCACAGATTTATACTTTTCTGAGACATGAGTCTCTGTCTTTCACTCTCTGTCTCTGTCTCCCTCTCTCTCTTTCTCTCTCTTTCTCTCTCTCATGGATTAAACTCAGCCTCACACATGCTAGGCAAGCAAGCTACTATGAAATTACCTACATTACCCTTTTTAAAATTTTATTTTAAGGCAGGGCTCACTAAGTTGAGCAAACAGGCTTCTAACTCATGATTCTTCTATCAGAGCATTCTGAGTAGCTGGGATTAAATGCATAGGAATTAATGTCCCACCTTCAGATATTTTGACCAAGTGTCCCAGTTTTGGCTCAGGAAGATAAATTATCATTAAGGATAACCAAGAGCTTAATCCTTTTGTTCTATTGTATTCATAGGACAAAAAGATATTTCTTTTTGGGGCCTTAGAATAATGCAGTTATTTCTACCAAAAATAAGTACATATTTTCATGATATGTTGTATATTATGATATGATAGATCTAATATCCAATATACCCCCACCTCCTCTTACTAAAATAGAAACATACAGAAAGAAAGAGAAAGAAATTTACAGAGAGAGAAAGACAGGGAGAGAGAAAGAGAGAGAAATACACATGCAGAAAAAATACAGAGAGATATAAAGCCCATAGCTACCACCAAGGGCTGTTTTTATTTCTAACTATGCCTTCTGCCGCAATATATTTTTCCCTTCATCAAATAATTTTGTACCAAAAAGAATGACAGGAATTTGACAGCATTTGGAAAAGAACAAGTGGTGACATTAATTTATGAACATATTATGCTGCACAGAGATCAAGTTGGCAAATGTTCAGGTAATATATTCAAATGAGCCTAATTCTACCTTCTATGCAATGTTCACCTCTGAACAAAAAAAGGGGCAATGGCGTTCGATTGAATTTGCTGTTTTCCCATGTGCCCATCTAAGGAAAAGGGAAAATAATTCTTTAAAAATATTTTCCTGCCATGTTGATGTAATTACAGGTAGTTTGGGTTTTATGTTACAGCTAAATTGTATGTGAGTTTATATGTATAGATGTGTATATAAATATGTATATAAAGGTACAATAGTATTCAATCCAGTTATCTGTTTTCTACATTATTTCTGTTGTTCTTCTATCTTGGTTTGTATTTCTCTCTCTTCATGCATACATGCACACCCAGATGTAAGTGTGTGTGTGTGTGTGTGTGTGTGTATGCATATATGTGAAAAGTACCCTGATTAAATGAGGTCAACAAGGAATTTTCCAAGTCTAGATAAACTTATATTTAGATAAACTATTGTTACCGCATTTTACAGAAGGGAACACTACGAATCAAAAAGACAGTCCACGTTGACAGATATAAGAGTAAGCTGACAGCACTCACTGCACCACATTATGGGACACAGAGAAGTCAGGATTAAAAAGAATTCTTTCCAAATAAAGCCAAGATATTGGATTATAATATATGTCATATCAGACTAGAGTAAAATGAAAATTCTGTTTTTCTTTGCCACAGAAATGGTAAAATTCATTATAGATCCAATGGAAAAAGTCTCTGATCTGTTTTGATAAATAAGTTTAATATTTCTAAATCAGAGGAAGACAAAAATGAGAGAAGGGTCAAGTCTTAGAGGTAGATTTGATTTAAATCATTAAAACCAAAGCAGTTAAAAGTATCCTACCTGCTTATAGTTTTTAATCTTTTAAATACATAAAGTATCTTCTCAGAAAAATCTTTGTTATAACCATTCATCAGTATTAGCAGCAGAAGAAAGGAGTGGGAGGAAGAAGAGCAAAAGGAGGAAATAAAGGGAGGAAAAAGAATAAAAGAGAAACGTGAATGTCTTGAAGAACCTACTTTAGCAGGCTCCCAGGCTGATTGTTCCGGTTGACTATATCACCAGGAATTAGTACGCTTACTGTCAAGAGGGAATGAAGTAGGTAGACAAGGTAATGCTACATAATCATGAACAGAGAAGAAACTGCATTGCTCTAGCCATGAAAATTTCATGAGAATTGGATAAAGAGCCCTCATCGTTGGTAACCTTGGAAATTGCTTTAGTGAAGGTTCTAAAAATACTCTTCTTTGAAACTGACAAATATACTATGTTTTAGGAGAGAAAATACAAAGTGGGTAGTTAATGGGCTTGTTCATCTCATTCTCAATTATTAAGAGTATCAAGTGAGTCTACTTGGACATTAAATGTTAGCTAAATTTAAAAAATTCTATTTAACTTTATCATCTATTCAAATAGGAACAGTTTACAATTTTTAAAGAAAATATTCACATATATTTGTATATTATATAGTGGCATTTTGTAAATAAACATTGACTTTAATGGGCTCATGTTCTACTATTCTTTAATATAATCTCTATTTTCAGTAGCTTTTTCCAGACTATAGAATAGTAAGTCAAAGTTTGTGAGAAGTCCTGAAAAACCCATGAATCAGGAGACCCAGCCATGAGACATAGTCCTTGGAGGTTCTCAGAGTAAAAATCTCCTGTGGGATGAGATTTTCACTTGGCTAGCAGAGTATATGAGAAGAAAATTTTTAGTAACCAATAGCTAAATAAAACTAAAATACTGAGGGAGGTCAACCATTTAGAAAGTTAATAAAAATGAGCAATCTTGAGGAAGAAGAAAAGAATTAGAAAAGAAGCATTCAGCTATGACAGCAGTGAAGAGGGCCAGGGACCAGTGACCAGAACTGTTCTAAAAGATCAACATAAAGATTATGTTTGTTTGCACTTTGACTTTACCTAAGCCCTTTGAAGCTCTTTTTCTTCTACTTGGGAAATGAGGCTTCGGTTTGCTCTAACATGAGTATCTAGATAGGGTTGAAAAATAGGCCCGTCTGCAAATCTTGTTAGCAATAGTAGCTATTATTCCAACAGCACCATCGTTCTGATGAGTCTCTGAATTGGCTTAATTCAGAGGCAGAATTTCATGAAAAGTCTGTGCCTTCCAGATTCCATAGGAGTTGTCCTAGGAATTTCTACCATAATTGTGAGAGCTTCATGAACCAATGAACCAATGTGCTTGAAACCTCCGCTCCATTTTCCTAGCTGCACCCCAAATAGAGAGTAGAGATGGCCATTCTCCCCAGAATCCAAATTTTCTTTGGTTTACTTCTTATTCTCATCCGATAGAATTGTTGACCAAACATATAAAATGATTCTCAGTTAATCATATTAATGCAAAATATAAAAGTTATTTACTTCAGTTCCTTCATAAACTTTACTAAAACTGCAACAAGATAATAAAAATGTTCTCAGTATGTAAAGGATAAAAGCATTAATTGAAAAATCATTAAAGAGGTAGTAGCTATTTTAAAATAATAATATAATTTAGTTTGGATACTGGAAAGAATAGGGATGTGTGGCAACACACCCAGTATATCTGGAAAAGCTGAGGGTACTCAATCGGGGAGACTGTATAGGAGGACTGCGACTCCTGCCACAGAACCCTGGAAAGGCTTACATTCCAAGGATAATGCCAGACTGTCCTAGACAATGCCAGTGTTAACTGCAGTGCTAGAATTCACAACTATAAAAGGTTTGCAACTGTTGTAGGTAAATAAAGAACACACGTGGAATTGAATATCAGAACCAAATGTGATACAGTTATATGTTTCAGTGACACATCCAAACAGGTGGCAGCAGAGCCGAGACTATGAACATCAGTCAGCAGGACTCATAGCTGGGACCTGAGACCCCTGCCCCTTGTCTGACAAGCAGACAAAATTCTGCAGCTGTCAGGTATCTGATGCTTGAAGCTGAATTCCCTGGATTTTCACTTATAGGCAGGTCTTCTTAAAATGCCATGGGAATTTGTTACCATGTGGCATTGCTCCAAATGCTTTAACTTCTGGGTGCTTTATGATGATTAACTGACTAACCTTCACAGAAGTAGCATATAATGAACTGTATAAGTAGCAGTCATTTTCTCTTAACTAGAGATAGGGAAGCACACATTGGGAAATTAGATGACTTATATGAGATCATAGTGATTGCAAACCAAATCACACATCCATTTATTAAATCATATGTCATTTTTTAATTTTATGTGGTAGTAGTCAAGTTACATACTGAGCTTAGGGGAATAAATAAGACAAAGCCTACTGTGTGAGAACACCACACCTATGGAAGAAACGTGTATATAGACACGTAAATACTTGCATGCAAAGAGCACAGCAGAAGCCTGTGGAAATTTGCCAGATAGGCTTCTAGGAAGAAACACTTACCTTGATCAGTTCAGGTCACCACGGTGTGCTGCAGACTTCTGCTCCCTCTTAGGCTTGTGTGACCTCCGGATCCCCAGTTTCAACAAGTGCCAGAAAACATAAATTTCCTGATGAAGAAGAAAAGATGTTGCATATCTGGTCTGCATTTAATTGTTTTCAAGAATGCTTAAAACAATCAAAACATAGGCCAAATTTACCTTCTCTGATGGTCCTCCTTTTGCAACTGGACTGCCTCACTATGGACATATACTTGCAGGAATAATTAAAGACATAGTCACAAGATACGCTCACCAGAGTGGGTTTCATGTGGATAAAAGATTTGATGCAATTGTCTTGGTTTCCCTGTGGAATATGAAACTGATAAGACATTGGGAATCAGAGGGTCAGAGGATGTGGCCAAAATGAGGATTGCAGATTATGAAAATCAGTGCCGTGCAATTATGATGAGATATTCTTCTGAATGGAAGTCTATCATCAGCAGACTTGGCCAGTGGATTGACTTTGACAGTGACTACAAAAATCTGTATCCACAATTGATGGGATGGGTCTGGTGGGTGTTGAAACAACTCTATGATAAAGGCCTTGTTTACAGAGGTGTGAAAGTCATGCCCTACTCCACCGCTTGTAACACTCCACTTTCCAACTTTGAGGCACACCAGAATTATAAGGATGTTCAAGATCCTTCAGTATTCGTGACTTTCTGTTTGGAAGAAGATGAAAGTGTATCTTTGGTTGCTTGGAAAACCACTCCCTCGACTCTACCGAGGAACCTTGCTGTCTGCG
This sequence comes from Chinchilla lanigera, assembly GCF_000276665.1. NCBI lineage: Eukaryota > Metazoa > Chordata > Mammalia > Rodentia > Chinchillidae > Chinchilla > Chinchilla lanigera. The sequence continues at coordinate 2,882,706 of NW_004955421.1, read as the reverse complement.
TTAATTCAGATAAGCAATATGTAAAGATTAAGATTTTGCCAGAGGAAAATTATTCATTTTAATGGAAGCCAGATTATCAGCCCTCTGTAAGTTGGAGAGTGACTAGGAGATCCTTGAAAGATTTCCCGGTGTCTGTCTCAAAGGCAAGAAATACAAGCCCTTGTTTGACTATTTTCTGAAGTGTGAGAGACTGGCACGTCCACTGTGCTCGTCGACAACTATTTGAAGGAGGAAGAAGGCACGGGGGTCACGCACCAGGCTCCTTACTTCCGAGCTTTGAGTAATAGTCTTGCAAACCTATTTATGAGAAGTACAGGTCAGTGGCCATTTTTCCTGAACTGTTGAGTCACGTGCCTCATCAAACTTCTTGGTCTCATTAGGACCACGGACTCAGCTGTTTTTCTGGCTCACTGGCGTATAAAACTTGCACCTGTAGATCCCACTCACCCTGAGTTGATACCGGGAAACAGTGTGTCAAATGTGGTCTGTTGCTAGGTATTTAATAAATTTTAAAAGGCCAGAAAAAGAAACATTTACCTTAAATTTGTAAACAAGAGTATGAACTTTTCCTAATGCTGCCCATGTATATCTGTATGGGATGGGAAGTAGATGCAGAGAAGAAACCTATAGTGTCAAGAACGTTTAGGGGATATTGTGCAAAGAAGCGCAGGGACAGGAAATAAGCACTTTGCTGATTTTTGTGGATTCTTTAGGTCCCCCAAAGGCCTGTGCAGATGGGATAACATACCAATTTCATAGTTTGAATTCTCTGAGCAAGGTAGGCAGAATGAAGATCGTCATAAAGAAGGTAAGGAACCTGAGCACTAAGTAAGTGAAAACTTAAAAATTTCATTATGCCATTTAAAAAATACATTTTTTGCAGAAAAAAACAAAATAAAATTTAATTGAGACAACTTCATGCTAAAAGGTACAAAACCAACAATCCTGGGGGTGGGCTGTACCAGACTTAGGTCTTGAGACAGATTTGTGTGGAAAGTCCTGTGAACAACTTGAAGTTAGAAGTAGAAATGGGGACCGCCAAGTGTCCTTATCATTGGTGCTTTCCTATGAACAACCTGTTCTAGCCTAGAAGTAAACCAGCATGTCCAGTCTACTTCCTTGCTCTTTGCAGACTGACTTCTGTACTTTACCTGCTGAGTTCTCAATGTCACCTTCTTCCTCAACTCATTTTTTTAGCCTTGTTCATTACAGTCTACCAGCTTCCCACCTCCCCCGCCCTCCCTCCAGTGTCCAACATTCATACAAATTGTATTAGTCATTCCTATGATGCAATATTATCAAACCTGAAAAAATAAAACACAAAGCTGTTACTTATCACAATCCTGTGTGTCAGAAATTGGGGAAGGAAACCATGTGGTAGTTCTCCTGTTTCCCGGGATGCTGACTGAGGGCACCCAAGTGTCTGAACTAAGAGCTTGCATGTGACTACAACATCCAAAACTGGACTATCATTCAGGGTATCTCTATATTCTCATTCAGTGGCCTACCTCGACCTTTCTCAGAACACGGGGTTGGCCTCCGGAAAAATGGAAATTGCCTATGCTCTTAAGGCTTGATTTGGAAGTTCCAGAATGTCACTTCTTTCCTCTTCTTTCCAAAGAAAGACAAAAAAAGCTATCCTTTCATTTAAGAAGTGATATTTACTTTAAGGATGAGAAAAACCATTATCAATTATCTGGAACCTACTGCACTCAGATATTTAAAAATGTTCTCAAGAATCACAAACAGTATACGTCTACACAAATTTAAATCTGTTATCTAGATTGTTTCCAAGATTAATTTTTCATATTGTGTTGATATCTTTGGGCTGCCATACCAATGCTGTACAGCCGGGAAGCTTCATATCAAGGTTTGGAAGCCAGAAGCTCCAAATCAGCCTGTTTGCAGAACTGGTTACTTCTGAGGGCTCTGAGGGAGAGTGTGCTGCCAGTCATCACTGGAATTCTGTGGCTTATGGGTCTATCACTCCAACTTCTTCCTCTGCTTTCAAATGGCAGCTGTATCTCTGTATCCAAACATCTCTCAACTTTTAAGGTACTAGTCACTTTGGGTTAGATGTTATCTTAATGACCTCATCCTAATTTGATGAACTTTCCAAAGACAGTATTTCCAAATAAGGTCCTATGTTGAAGTGCTGAGAGTTAGAATATACATATGGGAACTTATCACAATGTATCATATATCAGCAGGAGGCATGGCATCAGGATATAACTGAAAATTTGAAAATTTTTCTCTTTTTCTAAGTTAATCTTGAGAATTGGGAAGGTGATGTCTCATTTTATGTTTCATCACTCCTAACTTGGTGCTAAACAAATTACTGTCCATGAATGTAGTTTGTCCTGATTAAGTGATTTATGAGCTCACATATAGAGAGTGGAATCATCTAAACCACAGGTGTATAAACACACAAATAAAACAAAGACACAAGTAAAATCCTACAGAGTTGAAATTGTCCAAGAGATTACTATCACAGGACTTGTAGTCCAAAAGCTCACTATGGATTCTAAAATTGCAGCTATTGACTTGATGTCCCACGTGGTCCAAATAGTATGCCTTGTCAATATTTTATGACATTATTTTTCCCAGCTGTATTAAAGTATAATTGGAATTAAGGTAAAACTGTATGTGTATACAGTGGAAAATGTGATGCTTTGATCTATGAATATATTACGAAGTGATTAAATCAAGTTAATTGGCATATCCATCATTATGGCAATATTTAAATTTTAGGTTAGACTATCGTTGTTATTCTAAGGCTTAGTTCCCCGTTTATTTTGACAGTGGTATACACCTCTCCTCTCATCTCCTCTCATGTTCTTTTCCAGGATGCAGTTTTCCAGCGGGTATGGGGAAATAAGAAGCATCAATAATCCCACTGAAGAGGAATGGATCAGCACTTGGTGAGAATTGCTTAAGAATTCTTGTCTTATTTTACATTTGAGAAAGCTGCTTTCAATGGTGACTAAGTAATTCCCATGAGTTTACATAGTTTATGTAACTCTATATTTACACTCTGATTCCATATTAACACTGCCTCAAGAAGACAAAGTGGACCATGGCCATGCCATGTATTTGTTTTTCCCATTTTTAATTTACATAGGATACATCTCCAAAAGTAAAGTTATAATGTCAGGTTGTTCATTCAGTGTCAAGTTACTTTTCAAAGGTATTCATAATAATAACTTTGTATGGGTTGATATTGCTTTGAGAATCATCTTTATATGAATCAACTTGTAAAATGCACATATGTGCATACAGTCCCTGAATTATTAATCAGAATCTCACAAGAATCAACAGTTCAGCATGTTTTAAGCACATGTTTTCACTTGATATTGATGATCAGTGGACATTAGTGCTAGAGGAACCTTAGTTTTGCTTGAGAAAATTTGACATTTGTGTGGTCTGTTATTTAGAAATTCAAACTATTAACCTGCTAGTAGGAGAGATAAAGAAGAGTTTGGATTTCAAAATACATGCAGCGTATAGTGAAGTAACTTTTCCAGATGGTCTCCATAAGCACATTTTCCTGTAGTGCAACATAATGAGATAAGTTTACTACCTTGGTGAAATAGTTGTATTCAGAGCAGACATTTGTACATTATCAAAACTCAATAAAATTAATAACAACCAGACACTATTCAATCCCAATGGTCTGAGAGAACATTCTCTTTTATTCTGCATGACAAAACTGTACTTCTAATATCTTTTATTTGGCTTTGTATATAATATTAGGCATGTTTACTAAGAGTAGAAAGACAAAAATACTCAGGTTCACAATTCCAGGTTTTTAGGTCTAGATCTGATACAGTGTGAGCGGTGGATAGAGTGTACTGAGGATATCAGAGAAAACCAAGGTGTGAATGATCAAATAGAATCAGGATGATGTTTTTGGTTCACTGCTGGAGGTGGCTAAGACCGAGGGTATTTGTGCAGTAGCTCCAAGCTCGGCATATCGATTAGGCTGTCCTCCATGAAAGTGGAGAAAGAGGCTGCTTAGGAAAAGCATGGGCTTTTGTCAGATTGTCCTGGCTAATGGTGTGATCTTGTGCATTTTCTAACCTCTCTGGGTAGAGGATATTTTCTTAGGTTTTGCTTGGTGGTCTTAGTAGGTGAGGCAAGTTACACTGTCTCAGAGGCAGCAAGGTCTCAAAAATATATGGAAGTTATTCATTTGCACTGGAGTGGCATGCAAATGGAGAATCTAGACTACTCAGAGAAAGTTCAACTCACGTCTGGCGGTAGATGATATCTCCACTATCCCAAGCAGTTACTAATCTTTCTACCTTGTTCACAGATACAGTTTTACTATTGTACTACAGGTAAATCTACATTTTTACTTCTAATGTACAAGATAACATTTCCTGGGACACTTGTTCCAAACTGCCTTGTGTGAAACCCATCTGTTTCTTCCATCCTATTATATTATTCAGATATTTTGTACATGTCTTTCTACATCTTTCACCTAGGACCTACTGTATTTCATTATTGGTGATTAGAACTGCAGTTAATCTCTAAAATCTCAGAAATCAACAGCACGACAGGTAATATGTTTAGGAAAACCAATATTTGAGAAAAAACATAATTCTTGCCTTACCTTGAATCTCTTTGAGAGCCTCTCACTGGCACTTTCTTCCTCATTTCCATAGTCACATCTTCATCTCTTAAGTGCTTCATATAGGATTCTCATTCTGAGGACTATTTATTGACATGCATAGCACATTCAGGGTTTAGGTGTTAATGTCAGCCAAAGGGATCTAGGGTATTTCTTCTACTTAACTCTCATCCATCATTGGTTGAAGGTTATGTGGGAAAATATCCTAGATTCTTGGTCTTTAGGGGGAATCAGGCTGAGACATGCTCTAGTCTAATGATGTTGACCTTTTAGAGCTTTATTTTAATAAACAGCCAGCTGCAGAACACATGCCATAGGTGTATCACTACTGTCTGAGTCCCCTAGAAAGATGGAAAATGAATTTTCCACCTAATAACATATGCACTATTTACTTCCTTCTATTCTTATTTCATTTCTTCATTCTATTATGTGTGTTTCTTGGGATCATACACAACATTAAATATGTATTTGCCCTTGAATCAGTGTCTCACAGTCTGTTCTGAGACAGAATCCACTCAAAACTAAGAGTGAAGTGAGAAAAGAGACCCTCACTCTTTCAGAAGGTCCACTACCCTCTGTTCCAGGAAATAACTATCCTGTTGCTTTTGTTCTGTCTTGAAGCTCTAATCTCTCCTGTGTTTTAGGACAACAGTATTCAGCAGTCAAACATTGGACTGGGATTCACTTGTTGCTTACTGAATTAATACTAATATCACCCACAGTGAGCAATTTTTTGTGTGTGTTAGATAATCTTCATGGTATTATATTCATATCAATTCATTTAATCATATCATAATCTCTGGATAAGTCTCTATTGCTCTTCTTATTTTGGCAATTAAAATCTGTGATTTTGCTGAGGTAAGTAGTACAATGTGGTAGGCCTGGCATGAGTCATACCAGTATCCACACTCTACTGTCATTTCAGCTACCTGATATAACTCACAGTTGTTGATTGAGAAGAAGAGACATAGCCAGAACAAGTGCCACATCAGAATTTTCCTTTCCCATCAGTCATAGGGTATTTGGGACTCTTTATACCAATAGAGGTTAGTACAGTGAGGAAGCACTATCTCATACATCGGCATCTGCTCACTTGGCACTCTCAGTTGCCCTAAGAGATATGAAGAAGGCTTATCTTTCAGCCTCTTCTTCCCCACACTTGGAAGGTTAAAATGCTGTCTGAAAACTGCTTTGCCGATAGAGATTCAAGGAAGCTGTAGGTCTGAGGCACCTAGGAGTAGTAGATTAGATCTTTGAGTTTAGGAATGACATCACTGTCAAGCAGCGATCTGATTGTGAGTGCACTACATGACCTATTTGGAGTTTTTTTTTATTGTTGCTATTTAAGATAATTGAAGGAATTAATCTTTTACAGTTTATAAATCTATGAATCCATAAACATTCTTCACCATGGATCATGGAAGAATAATTTCCTCCAAGGCCATTTTTCAGGCTATTGGAGGTTCTTTTTCCCTTCATGATATTGCTATACCTCCAACCTGACTTCATGTAATCGTCAGTCTATGACTTTCTAGAATTTCACCTTTAAAATCCAATCTTCTAATGATTGCAAATGGCTTGTGCTTTCCTAGCAGCTCATGTACTTTTATGTGTTTCTGTTATGGTGCATTTTAGCAATCTGGCCTTAATTGTTATTTGTATGAACTGCTTTTTCTAAGAATGCAGTCAGAGATTTACTCTAAATCACTACCCTTCAGTTAGTGTTTACTGATATTTTGAATTTTTAAAAAATTGAAATATTTTCATAGAATTTCCTTTATCAACTGTCATGTGTCTTTTTTTTCTTTACAAATGCTCATGTTCCTTTATTCAGTGCAAAAATATCATGGCTGTGGACCATTTCTAAAGCGAGTCTTACTTTCACTGTCACATCAACTTCAAAAAAGGACAAATACATTCTAGTCTTAAAAGCAAGAGTGGAGACATGGCATGGTCTAAAGGTTCTGAACAGTGATATATCAGGAAGATTAAAATGATACTTCGAATGGACTTGGCATTGGATAGGGCTCTAATATTTAGGAAACTCTCATTGACAAAATAGGGATGAAATATGCTATTGCAGTGCATGTCTGGATGGATTAAATTAGATACTTCATATTAAGTGCTTAGCACTGTACATGATAGATAGTAACTACTTAATAAATTACATACATATAGAATTATTATTACTAAACTATGAACTATTGAATGCAATTTTAAAGATTGAGTCTTGACCTGAAATTGCTGCCTTCATAGCTGAAAGTAAGTTAAAAGATAATGTTGCTCAGAAACAAGGACTGTATGGTTTTAGAAACAGTAATACAATGCACATTTCAAATTAGCTCTGATTGAGGGACAAGGGAAGAAAAAAATCATATTTTTATAAGCATAAAGATATGAAGTTAGTTAACTCATGTTCCCAAAGAGTGCTCATGTTATCTTATTTGGTACAGGAAATGCAATTAGCTTGTCAAGGAAGGTTTCATTATCATTGTTCATTCTGAATTGGAGACAGAGAGGGGAGGGAGAGAGGCAATGTGTAGGAGAGGGCAAGGGAGCATTGTAGGCTGCAGATGTACAAATGTAGCAATATCTGCACTGTAATACATCTTGCTCTGCACCAGATATAGCAAGATCATTGTGGACATTTGATAAACACAGGCACATACTTATAGAGCACACCTTGTTTGACACAGAAAGAAAAAAATGAAAATTCTCCAGAGCTTCAAAGACATGGATGGCTTCATCTGAGAACTGAGGGATAAAATGAAAATTTCAATTTTTGGTGAGTGAGTTGTTTGTTCAGCCTCACGAAGTCCATTTTTCCCCCTGACTGATCCTATTTTCAGATAGAATCATCACATGTCTAAATGTAATTGCCTAAATTGAATATATGTGACTCACAGATGTGTTTACATAGTATTCTTTCAACTCCAGAGACCAAACTACTGATTTTATCATCATCGCAGGGATTGAGCCACCTCTGTCAAACATTCAGAACTTATTTTTTTCTCATTAAGAAATATAGTTACTGACCACCTGTGCTACTGAAATGTGTGACAAGGGAGAAGGTGCAAATACTGCAGAGCTGGGGAAAATGGCTCACAGACATTCAAAAATAATGGCTTCTGAATCTTCCAGACCTGCACTATTCCTTTTTGCTTCCTTATCTTCCTTACTCTGCATACCTCTCTCAGAGTGATTTTCCCAAAGCACAGTTCAGATTCAGCAATAACAGGCCAAAAGCCATCTCTAACACTTTTGTCTCTAGGGAGATGATTTGCAAAGATAACATTTGAACTGGCTCTTATAGGACTGGAAGGATTTCTGTTTGATGGG
>NW_004955421.1:2872618-2874462 GCF_000276665.1 Chinchilla lanigera | reverse complement strand
AGCAAATAATTCTGTAGAGTTGAAGTATAGTGTATCTACAGTGGGGCTAATGCTGCGGACTTAACAGATTTACTTTTGAAGGTTTTTTAATTACAGACTAGTGACAGAACTAAATTTAAAGAAGGGGCCAATATGATAGGTGAGAAGAGTGGTAGAATATGTAGGAGAGATATAAAGAAAGGATAGTAAGAAATTACAAAAGCAGAGTTTTTAAGTCCAAGATGATAAAGAAAGTCTTAGATTACACAGGAGATTGTTGTTTTACATTTTACTCTGTCCTTTGCTGCTAAGGAGCGTCTCTGTTGTTGATAGTCTGGTTAGGTTTGGGAAACAAGACATCCTCTGAATTATTTCCTTCCAAATCTTCCAGTCTATTTTCATAACTTCAAAAAGGGGAAGAAAGAATGGGGAAAATGTGACCACAATGCAAAAAATTACCTGCTATATATATATTTCAACCAAGTATTAATGCTATTGCAAAGGTTCTGTCAAAAAAATTGTTCAGGATCACTGTATCCCACCTTTATCTTAAGCTGAGTCTAATTATATTCACATCAGCACTTTCATGTTCTTATCCCTTCTTAGTGGTCAAATTTCATAGAACTTTATCTCTCATAGGTCTCCCCTCCTTTGCTTAATAGTGGCCCCACGGGCCTTCTTGAATTGCTGGAACAAGGCAAGCTCAACCTTACACGTGCTAAGAGTGTAACCATGAACCCAAGTTCATTTGTTGTAACTTCAGAAGACCAATGGCTAGAAGACAAGCTGTTGGAGCAACGAGAAAACTTTATTTGGGAAGCTAGCAAAACAAGGAAGATAAAGATTATGACAGATTAAGAGAATCTTCTTTGGGAGTTGCAGGCACAAGATCTAGAGATAGGCAGACACCAGAGAAGTTACAAATTAGAGGATATTTACAAATTTTAGGTGGTCTGCTTTTCTGAAGCACAGAGTCCTGCTGTGTGCACTAGACGATCTGGGTTCTGTAATTCTAAAGGTCAGTCAAATCTTATGACTCATGTCCTTTAAATTCCTTTCTCCAGAAGCAGTTAATTGTACAGTTAATTATACAGATACAAAGGATTCCCTGATCTACAGAAGGAGATAATAAAAGGCTACACATTCCTTCTGTGGAGACCAGGGACAGGAAAGCAAGCTGCACCTTCACCCCCAAGGGTGGTGGGAGATAACAGTTGGTAGAAAATAAGTTTTAACCCATTAGATAGCTTCTGTCAGAGGTGTCATCTACAGCAAAGTTAGTGGGAGGCTGTTAATGCAGTGTTCAGTTGTGTGACTTAGTTAATGCGTACATTTTTTTTCTGACCAATTTTGGTAATTCTGGTAACGATAACTGGTAACTGGTAACAATACCAGTTGTTCTGGTAATGTGAACAACTAATTGAAGACAATAACATGCAATATAACAACTATTGTTGAATCCCTACTACCTTGATTAGTGAAACTCTGTATCATTTCTATTTTTTAATTTTTTATTCTCTTTAATTGTTTAATCAATCTTGCATTCTTACATCTAGTACTCTGAGCAACTTCAATGAAGATAACAATAGGTAATATAACAATCATTATTAATTTCCTATCACTTTATTTGAAATTCTGTATCATTTTTATTGTTTTTGTGTTGTTTTGTTTTTGTCTTGGTTGTTGTTATTTTGTTTTATTTTCTATTTAAAATGAAAAAAATTAAAAAGTGATTGTTTTAAGAGAAATAAGCCAAAGACTTTATTCATGTTTTCACTTTGTACCAAGCAACTTCACTCCTCAGTCTTATTACTGAGGATTTACTGCGGATGGGGGTTGCTTTTTACAGTCTTATTCTTTTTTTT
>NW_004955421.1:2856774-2872518 GCF_000276665.1 Chinchilla lanigera | reverse complement strand
ACTACGTAATCCTGGCTGGCCGTGAATTTGCAGCGATCCCTCTGCTTTAGTCTCTTGAGTCTCTTGACTCTCTGTGATTATAGATAGGCATGTGCCACCATGCCCAGCTCAATTTTCTAATCTTTTAAAAATCAGTATGGTTTTGCTGTACATAATGGTTACATTCATCGTCATGGGGAGTTGGTACTTACACATCACATATCTTAAGGTTTTTCACTTCTCCTTCACTCCCATTCTCTTTCCCCTCTTCCCATTGCTCTTTCCTCTTCCTGTTTGCAGATTTATCTTCTTGAACTTCCTTCTGTCCATTCACTTCTCATCTTAAGGGAATTTCTGAAGAAAGGTTTCCCAATGCATACTGATAAATTCAGCCCCTTGACAATTTCTTACCATTCTTGGTTATTATCCAATACTTCTACTAGTTTAAATTATTTACTTATTTATTTATGTATTTATTTCTAAAACAGGGTCTTGCAATATAGTTCAGGCTAGCCTTCACCTCACTGTGTAGCCCAGGCTGGCCTCAGACTTGCAGCAATTCTCCTACCTCAGCCTCCTGAGTGCTGGGATTATAGGCATGTGTCACCACACCTAGTTCAATTATTTTATTTATGCTTTTGATTATACATTTATTATTAGTTGTTCTTCAATATAGTGCAAGCTAATTAAGCAGCTTGGAATATGTTTCTTTATTGGTATACAGTAACTAACACTGGACAAAATGAAACTGATGGCTTTTCTTGGACTCATCATATAACTAAAGTTTCAGCGGAAACTATCACCATAAATCAGGAAAAACAAGCACACCCAGAGTGTCACACCTGTGATTTGTGGTTTGATGGTATGTGTATTGAAAGAAGGTGGATTTGTGCCTAAAGTAGATAGAGGGAAATATTGTAAAAATTAGACCATATAGATGAAATTTAAGGAGAAAAATAATAAAGAAAATCCAGTAAATCAATAGCATGTTCTTTAAAATGACATATAGTTTTAAATGAACTCACTAATAAAAAAGAAGAAAGACATGATTCTCCATAATCCTAGTAATATAAAGACCCTCATTATAAATTCCACTGACTTTGAAATAATAGTAAGGGAATAGTGTTAATATATTTATGCCCATATATGTAATAATTTAGATAAACTGGGAAAATTCTTTGAAAGGCGTATTCTACAAAGTCTAAAACAGAAGCACCAGATGCTTTTCATATATTTTGTACTAATTTTCAAGAGTTACTATAACAAATTATTACAGACTTGGTGGCTAACACAAAAGAAGTTTCTCCTCTCTAACTAATAGAGTCCAGAAGTTCAATTTCAAGATGTTTCCAGGATCATACTTTTGCTTAAGGTTCAAAGAAATTTTTTTTTGTCTATATTCAGCTTCCGATAACTGGTGAAGCTCATGTTTCAGACACATCATTTTCATCTCTGCCTCTGTCTTCAAGTTGTCATCTCTGTCTTTGTATTCTTTTGTTAAAGGAATGTTGTTATGATGTTTAGAGTCCTTCTTAATATGTTCTCAACTTTTTTCTTACATAAATTATTTATGTAAAAATCTATGTTCAAATAAAGCCATTGCACTATTCACTCTCCTGTTGTTGGGACATAATATCCCAAACCCCACAACTGAAAGGAGAGGTTTATTTTGGTTCCTAGGTTGAGTGTATTCAGTACATGGTCCATTGGCATGGAAGAACTGTGTGGTGCAGGAAAACTATTTACTGCATGACAGCCAAGAAGCAAAGAAAGGAGGGAGGACCTAGGGACAAGAATAACCACTCCCAGGTCACACCCTTAGTGATCAACCATCTCCAACCAGACCCCACCTGTGAATATCAGATTTTTGGGAGACAATTTAGATTTAAACAATAACATTCCATTCCTGGCCTTCAAAAGTCTCATGCCCGTCTCATTATGCAAAATACATTTAGTCCATCTCTGAGGGACCAAAATCTTCACAGTTCTAGTATTGCTTAAAAAGAGCCCAAATCCAAAGTCCCCTTTGAGACTTAATGCAATGTCTTAGTTGTAAGCCCTGGTTAAAAATAAAAAAAGAAAGTTAATTACATTTAACATGCATGGCACAGTATAAAATTCTGGTTGCAAAAGGTAAGAAGAGGGGTTGGGTAGAAAAGAATTGGACAAAAGCAAGATTGAAACCCAGCAGGGCAAAAATTAAATCCTATAGATGCATATCCAGTCTCCACAGGTTGTGGTAAGATGTGAGCTCTTCAAAGGGCTTGGACAGCCTTGTCCCTATGGCCTTTGCAGTTGCAATCCATATGACCTCCTTCATAAGTCCTGCTCATTGCATGCAGCTTTTCTGAGTGGGTGTTTCATGTGCCTGATATCTCCACATTCCTGGGGTCTCCATTTCACGTTTGGCTTCACTTCGATAGCTCTGCATATTGCCATTTTACGGGGTACTGGCAGGGAGTTTGATCCTATTGCACATTTTTGCCTGACAACATGGGTCTTTTTCTGAAATCTGGAGGGAAGCCTTTGTGATCCCATAATTTTGCACTCTGCATGCCTTTAAAACAAGCACCATGTGGATGCTGCCAGCGTCAACTGTCAGCTTAAGCAATAGCCAGGCCCCCTTTCACTGACTGCAGTAGCCTCAGAGTATCTGGATGATTGCATTTGGGAATGTGTTTCCCTCTGTGACTCTGAATAAGCAGCTATCCCAAGGACTCTAATCAAAGGTTTACGTTTTTGTACCTTTTAGATTACAGTGCATGGGGCCTTGTTGATTTCTGAGATGCCCTCAAGATATGTTTCTGTTTTTCCCTGTATAAAGTACTTGGCTTCTCTATCCAATATCTCCAGACCTTACAAAGTCCTCCATTAAATCAGTCCCAAAGGCTTCTGTACCAGAAGGTACGGTTATAGCAGTGACAGCACCCTTGATATTGAAATCTGTTTTATCATTTTTTTGTCTCCAGGACACAATTCCTGACACTGATACCCACATTTTCAAAGATGAATACTTTATTTTGGTCCATAGTTTCAGTGATTTCAGCCCATTGTTGGCTAGCTCCACAAAGAAATAATATGGCAGAATACACAGTGGAGGAAAGGTGTTCACTGCATGGCATCCAGGAAGTAGATAGAGAAAGGAGTAGTTAAGGACAAGAACACACCCTTCCAGAACATTTCCCCAGTTATCTGTTCCTTGCAGCCAGGCCCGACCTACAAACATGAAATACTGTATTTGGGAGACATTTTAGATCTAAATCATAATCCTTACATACTAAAGTTCTGTGCAAAAATAAAGTTTGGAAAGTACTGGTTTTAGGGCTACCCTAGTGGTTGAAGCAATAATTAAAAGCTTTCCAAAAAGAAAGCACAAAATCCATTGATTTCCATTCTGAAGTAATACTAAAGACTCAAAGACAAATTTATGCCAGTTCTCTAGAATTTCTTACAGAAAATAGAATAAGAGAGAATATTTCTTACATCATTCTATGAGGCTAGCGTTACCTTAGTACCAAAACCAGATAAAGACATTCTAAAGAAGAAAACAACACATAAACAGTTCTTACAAACATGCACACAAATATCCTCAATATAATATTAATAAGATAAATAGCAAAACTGTATAAAAATAATTATATTCCACAACCAAACAGAAAGTGTGCAAGTCTGGTTCAACATTTAAAAACTAATCAATTTAATTTACCACATCACAGGCTGAAAAAGAAAAATGATATGAATATATCAAGTAATACAAGAAAAAATTGACACAATCTGTATCAATTAAAGGTAAAAACTCTCAGCAAAATTAGCAACATAAAATTTTGAAAACAATTTGAAAATCCCCCACAACTAAAATTTTATTTAATGGGGGAACAATCCATATTTTAGTTTTTTTTTTTGTTTTTTTTTTTTGGTTTTGGTTTTTCTCCGGTACCGGGAACCGAACTCACGACCTTGCGCTTGCCAGGCAGACGCTTTACCACTGAGCTAAATCCCCAGCCCCAAAATCCATATTTTAGGATTAGAAATAAGCAAGGATATCTTTTATCACACACCCTAATATACATATATGTATATTTACTTATATGTATTTATATTTACATATCTGTGAGTATGTATACACAATGGATTATTATTTATCATGAAAAACAACCAAATAATGTAATTTGCAGAAAAATGAATTAAATTGGAGATCATGTTAAATAAAAGACATTTTCATTCACATATGTGGAATCTAGGTGGAGAAAAATGGCACATAAGGAGAAGGAGGACTTCTAATGAAGAAAAGGAATGAGGGAAGAAAATAAAGCATAAGAGGGTGGATACGATCAAATATGGTTTATGTAAATAAAAAATTTTCATAATCAAACATTATTTCAGGTGGCTGGGGATTTAGCTCAGCGGTGCTGTGCCTGCCTAGCAAGCATGATGTCATGAGTTTGATTCCTGGTACCGGAAAAAAACCAACCAACCAACCAAACAAACAAACATTATTTTGGAAAATTATGCCAGTAATTACAAGAAAAATAAATTTAATAATTTATTTACTACAATAAGATAGAAATAAAAGTATAAATATTTGAAATTAATAAAACTATCTCTAGTCAGAAAATAAGACTGTCTATATAGAAAATCCAGGATAAACAAAAATCATTTCCATAACTGATAAGCAAACAACAAACTCATAAGATATGTGTGTAATATATGAAATCCAGATGCTTTCCCATGTAGTAGTAACAAACTATATATATGAATAGCTGGGATAATTGTACTGCTGATATCTAATGGTTTATTGAAAAGAACAGCTGATGCTTAAATTTTTTTGACCAATTTTGCATGCTTATATCTGGTAATCTGAACAACTAATTTGAAGACAATATGCAGTATAACAACCATTGGTGAATTCCTACCATCTTGTTTAGTGAAGCTCTGTATCATTTCTAATATTCTTTAATTCTCTTTTATTCACTTTACTGGTTTGAGCAATCTTTCATTCTTACATCTGGTAATCTGAGCAATTCTGTTGAAGATAACAATAATTAATATAACAACCACTGTTAATTCCTATCATTTTGTTTTGAAACCCTGTATCATTTTTATTGTTTTTGTTTACGTTATTTTGTTATTTTTTATTCTCTTTAAAATAAAGTTAAAAAAGACATTGAAAAAAATTATCCAAACAATGTTTTATAATAGCATTACAAAAGTGTGACATTTAAAAATTTATCTAATAGGAAAAATATGCATTAAATTACAAACGCTATTAAAATCAATGGTGATTTAAACAAAAAGATTAACATTCTGTGTTAATGGTTTAGAAATATCAATAATACTGATATGTTAATTTTTTCCAAATTTGATCTATAGATACAATATAACTAATTAAAATTCCAGAAAGCTATTTTGTCTATGATGAAAAACTGATCCTAAACTTAAATGCAAAAGCAAAAGGCTTACATTAGGTGTAGACCCACTGATGAAAACAGATATAAGATATCTCTGATATCAAAACTTTCTTCATAACGATAATCAAGGCACCATTATATTCTTAGTACAGATGCCATGTTAACAAAGAAACAGAGGGGCTGGGGATTTTAGCTCAGCGGCACAGAGCCTGTCTGGCAAGCGCAAAGTTATGAGTTTGATTCCCAGTACTGGAAAAAAAAAAAAAAAAGCAAAAAACCCCCCAAAAAACAAAGAAACAGAATACCGAGCTAAGAAAATGAATCTCAAACAGAGTCAGTTATAAATACTTTGCTTTCAGAGATAAGAACATAAGTCACCATTCCTGAAATGTACGCAGCACATGGCAACTTCCCTCTACATTGTTGAAAATGGGCAGAGGGATAACTTTACAATGGGGAGACCTGCGAAATATTACTTAAGCCTGGGGATCAGGTTTAACATCAGTGATAATTAGTCATGTTCATAGATGTACCTTGAATGTGATGAAATGGCACTTTACCCTGTGATTGTCTCCCAGAACTCATAATCACAGACTAATCATAACAAGAACATTAGACAAATCCCATTGGAGGGACATTCTACAGAATGCTTCAGCAGCAATATTCGAAGATGTTAAGGTCATAAAAAGCAAAGAAATTTAGAAAGACTGTCACAGCAAAGAGGAACCTAGGGAGACAATATTACAAATTGCAATATGCTCTTGATGGAATATCAAAATGGAAAATCAACAGGTGAAAACTAAGACAAACTGAATTAAATATGGGCTTTACTTAGTAAAAGTGCACCAATACTTCTTCACTAATTGTAGCAAACACACCATACCAATGTAGAATACTAATAGTGGGGGAAACTGGGAATGGAATATATGAGTATTCTGTATATTATTTTTGCAGCTCAGTGTTGAGCCCTTGTAATATGTGCCAGGGCTTGGGCTTCATCCTCAGTACACTAAGCATGCAAATTAACCAATTAAAAGCTAGAAAATACATAGGTAAACTCAGTAGTATATTCCTTTAGGGAATCATTAGGAACATAAGCATACTAAGAGCTTTAAAAAGTCCTCCAGAAATAAATAAATAAAGCAATAAGCGTGCAATTGCGTTAGCATCAACCTAGGATCAACCTTTGTGCCACACATTATCATTTCCACCTTCCAATGGTCTTTTCACAGTCTGTTAATTTTTCCTAAAAGTTTTCATACATGCTAACTCTTCCGTGCCTCTGTGTTCTGTTCATGTTTGTTTCCAAACCTAAAATAAGCTTCCCCATTAAAAATGAAAAATAAAACCTTACTAATCTCTTAATATCAAACAAAAAGTTTCATTGTTTCTATCAACTTGTTCTTAATCTTCTCGTCTTATCTTTCCAGGAAGGAATGAAGCTCCTGAATTTACAATAATTTTAAGTACTTTTTATAACATGACATTTTTGTCTGTCTTATCTGTTTATGACTATATGTCATATATTCATATTCAATTTTTCTGATACAGACTCGTATTTGTGTTCTTTAATAGCTCCTTGCATAAAGTAGAGGGTTTTGCATGTGGTAGTTACTTGATAAGCAACTGCTCAATTTACAAAGAAAAAAGCCACATTTTGATTCCATTAGATTTTACAGATATTCTCAATTGTATCTTAATTCCTAACCATATATGATAGAGAGACCCTGTGTCATTAATTTCACATAAGCAAGGTAATTGATGTCAAAGGAGAAAAAAATAAGCATGGACTTCACTACTGATTTTGACACATGTATTTTCCTGGGCTTCTGGGCATCAAAGCCTCCCCTGTAAGCTTTGATGCCTCACTTTGTCACTAATGAAGATCTTCTTTAAACTCTTCTTGTTCACACATCCCGCTTCCCTTGAAAGATCTGAACAAATGTCAAATGCTTTTGGTTCCAGTTCATCACTCAAGATGCGTGACAGCATCCAGCTTTAATGAATGCCACCCGACGCCGGGGTCCTGCAACATCACTCCCTTCCTTTCTTGGCTCATGGCCCACACTAACACTGCTTTGATGATGTGGGTACAACACAGTCTGTCGAACAGATGTAATCACAAGCTACCCTCCATTTAGCAGTCAATCAATTTAGCTGGAGCCATGTCCTTTTGTCTAGCTGCTTATGTATTATAACTGTTCTTCACTGCCTGTGACATTCTTCATCAGAATCATCTATTTTTCTAAATATGTGCAGTGGTTATATTCCTTGTTCTACTATTCAAAATTTTTTAATAGCCATTCTTAACCTGCATTTGTCTAGGTGTAAAAAAAATTTAAGCTCAATCATGTTTGAGGACTTTTCTGTTTTGGGGCTAAAGAAAATTGGTGAAACGGGTAGCACTCACATGGGTTATATAGAAGAAGGGAGAGCGAGTGTAGAATAAGTTCATTGTGAAGGGGTCGAATGTTCCTTTGAACTCAGAAGTCACCTCTTCAATATAGCTGGCTTCCCACTGCTTCTTTGAAATCTGTTGAGGACATTTTCCCTGCTATTTACAAACCCCTATACAATCTGTGGGTTGCTGAGCAAAATAAAATTGTTGATTTCTTTATTCAAATATACCAAAAATTTCTAGAAGGAGATGGTATATCTTTAAATAAAGTCCAGGCCCTTCTAAATTTGGGGACATGGTGACATACATATCTATAAAGTCTACTTTTCATGTCAGAATTCTGGGGCATTTTTTGTCAATTGATCAGTATTTCTGTGAGGCTGGCATTCAATGGAAACAGGTTTCTGCTAATTCCCGGATCCACAAAAGACAACCACTTTTTTCTAAACCACAGATTTTCCCTCTATTCTGGCAGTTCTTTCTGCCCACTCTCCAAATAACAATTTGTTTTCCTCCTAGACAGCTACTTTCTTTGTCTTCTTGAGCTTTGGAATGTGAAAACAAAGCCTTGTCCGAACCTTAGGAAAGTGGCAGTTCTCTATGACTCTACTGCTCAAAGTGAGGTCTGGCTGCAAAGGCACCACCCGGGCCCTTGTTAGACATGCACAGCCTTACCCCTCAAGCAGACCCATACAGTTAGAAGTCATGTCACTTATGATCCTATGACTCAGTCCATTGAGAATTGTTCTTGGAATAGAGGACACGGAGGAAGAATAGATACTGAGTCTCCTAGTTTGTTATTTTATGCCAATAACACATAAATTACTTTTCTTGCTATAGTTAATTAACAAAAAAATTGAGCTTCTGGTCTAAAGCAAAGCTTTACAAGAGCAAATGCTTATAAAGACCATGAAGGTAGCCTAAATGAAAGAGGCTGTTTAGTTGAGGTAGCTGAGAATGCTGGGGCTCAAACAGACTAAGGAAAATATTCTCTTATGTAGTTTAACAATAATAATGTGGCAAAATCTCAGCAATCTGAATTGGATTCAAGAGGAGATTGGATTTCTACTTTGCTCAAAGTCTTCAGCAACTAATACAATACTTTGAAAGCACTTTGATGAGCAAAAATAAATAGAACATTTTAAAACATAATTTTATAATAGATGTTTAAGACACATATTTGGAAGGGAATATATTAAAAAGCGTTGAAATTTTAACCACTTTTAATCTTGCATAGATTGTAAGGCTTCATTTTTTTTTGACATTTTTCATTCATAAAACCTAATATAAGCTATTGCCATTATTTGAAAGAGGTATTATGTATGCAAAGAGCTCTGGGACTCTGGATAAACATCAGTAATCTCTTCACAGTGTTGTCTGCGGTTATTCTTCTCCCCATGACCACACTCCTTGTAGTGTAACTTTGCAACTCATTGCATCAAGAAGTGAATGAAAGCTAAGGTTTTTGCTCTTTAAGTTGGTTTGGACCTGTGTTTTGCTATGGCTGACAGAGTGTGGACAATAGTGACAATGACATTAGTGTCTGTCTGGCATCTTAATTCTTCCTTTTTTGTGATCCCACCTTGTTTCCATGAGAATAAGCAGAATAACCTTCTGCAGAGTAGAAAAGCACAGAAGCACTATCCACTGTAGTGAAGGTCACTTGGGGCATCCGTCCATGGAGTGACCCAACAGTTGATCATGCAGATCTGTGAATTAGCCCAGCTGAATTAGCCCAGGTGCGTGAACTGCTCAGTTGAATTCCACTCAAATAACCCAAGGAATCATGTAATTTTAAAAATTAATCTTATTTAGGTTTTGACAAGCTTCTTGAGTCTATGAACTGATGATTACCAGCATGTTAGGAAATATCTTGCCTGTTTACTCTGCAATTGTTATATCTTTTTGTCCTCTCCTTCTAGGAGAGGACAGATAGTCCACAGTATTACACATACTGTGGACTATCTGTGTCCTCCACATTTCCCATGATTCTGCACTTTCCATCAGCTTTGTTCTTCCCTCTTCCTATTTTGATATTTTTTTCTGAGTTTGTTAATCCTGCTTTCTGCCAATTATCTCTTACCATCCATCCAATAACTTTTAGTTATATAGAGATTTTATTTGAGTTTTACAATGTCCATTTGATTTTTCAAAAATCTTTTTCAAATGTCAGTTGAAGTTCTTTACCCTTTCAACCATTTAAGAAGTTCACTTTGGGGCCGGGAAGACAGCTACGTGCAGAGTGCTTGTGGAGCATAGGCAAGGCTCTGGCTTCAGTCCCCAGTGCCCAAAACAAAAATAACAAGAACAAGAACAAAAACAAAGCAAAACACTTTTCTAGCTTACTTATAACGGCCATTGCAAATTTGTCGACTAATTCCTATTTAGTATCTTTCTATTGACTTCTTTTATGTGACGTTTTTCTTCTTTTTGTGTCTAATTTTTAAAATTTGTTATTTTGAATTAAAAATGTAGTGACTGATGATGGTTTTATTTTATTTTTTAGTCACTGAGAGTGTAATGAAGCAAATTCATTTTAGAATAAACATAAGAGAAGATAGAGTGTAGGAAACCAGAATTCTAGTCTACGTTCACTATGAACATTCAGAATTTACCCTGTGGGATCTCAGCTAATGTTAAATGCTCTCTACAGCCTTGTTTGGTTATAGAGTTTACAATCTCATTATTTCCCATTGCTACAGTGGAGTGAAAAATCTGTGGAAAAGAGCAATAAACTACACTAAAACATCAGTATCTGCCTGAGATGAAGTAACTCAAGCCCAAAATATTTATTACCATACACTAATTTTAGTTAGTCAGGAATGTCAAATCAGTTCTGTAACTGTATATCTGTAATTATCAAGAAAAGTAATCAAAACTGAGAAATATATTTATTTTGAGAAAATCCAAGAAGGTGAATTTGTTTGGCTTGGTTTGAAGAATCTCTTGTGGTGTTTTTTTTTTGCTTTTGTTTTTGTTTTTGCCTGTAATGTCAGTATTTACGGATTTATCTAGTAAGACTACTTCAGCAATAAAAATAAAGGTGAAAGATTTCTTTGAATTCAACTAAATAAAACATACCACCAATACTCAAAAGTCAAAGTTCTGAGAAATTTAATTTAACTTTTAATTAGTACATGTTTGCAGTATATTCTATTTACATTCACCTTAGGGAGTGGATACATGGACTCAAGGTATCTGAATCCTTCCTGCCTTCCCTTCCCATCCCACCCTCGTGCCTCTTTCCTTCTCCAGGGCCTCTTCCCCATCAACATGTTGTTTGGGACACATATTGATTGTATTCACTGTGGGTCATTGGTACATCTACATGATGCATTTTAAATATTTGATCCACCCATCTCTCAATCTCCTTTCTGCTTGGAAAAGATCTTCAGTACATCCCTGTTTCCTTTTATCGATCACCTACTTTACTCTTTATTTTTACTTTGCATTTCTCATCTGAAAGAAACCATACAGAATTTATGTTTGTGTGTCTGATTTATTTTGCTTAACACAATCTTTTCAAGATGCAACCCTTTTCCTACAAATGTCTCTAATTTATCCTTTTTCATAGGTGAGCAGTATTTCATTATGTATAGATACCACGTTTTCTTGATTCTTTCGTCTGTTGATTGATGTATAGACTGCACTGAAGTTTTAGCAATTATGAATTGTGCTGCCATAGACATCGGTAAGCATGAGCCACTGTAACAATGTGTCTTTAACTCTTTTTGGAAGATACCTAAAAGGGGAATAGCTGAGTCCAAAGGAATTTCTATTTCTAGGTGTTTTAGAAATCTCCATAATGATTTCCTCAGTGTGTATACCACTATATATCCCCACCAGCAATGTAAAAGTGCTGCGTCCAGCACAGCTCTCAATGTTCCCAGGTGGAGGGATGGTGGGAAGATGGAGAAATAAAATGAGTCAGAATATAGAAAGCTGAGGTTGGGTGGAGCCCTCTCTCCAGATGGGAGGAAAGGAAATGCTCAACCACCGCAGTATGTTTATTTATACATTTGGCAGGTTGATGTCACGTGACACCCCTCTGCTTAGCAACCTGTTTGCATGGCAGCCTCGAAGCAACTGTGTTCTCAGAAATGGAGCAGCTTGTTCTCGTGGCTTGCCTTTGTTTACAGGGCCTCTTCGTTCTTGAGACCAACCTTGTTCCAGAGCTGTACATGTGATCTATCTCCAGCTTCTGCTGCTCCCCATGTAAGAAGGCTTCTTTTCCCCCACAGCCTCACCAGTATTTGTTATTATTAGATTTCTTGATGGTTGCCACTCTTTCTGGAGTAAGATGAAATCTGTTGTTTTTAAATTGCGTTTTTCTAGTGCACACTGAAGTTGAACATTTTTGATGTGTTGATTGGCCATTTGTATTTATTCTTCTGAGTAGTGTCTATTCATTTCAATTGTTCTTTTTTTGGGGGGGTTTCTTTGATACAGATTCTCTCTGCTGTGGTTCAGAATGACCTTGAACTCTCTATGTAGCCATGACCAGCCTTGAAATTGTGGCGATCCTCCTGCTTCAGCTTCACAAGTGCTGGGATCACAGTGTGAGCCACATGTTCAGTTACCAGCTTTCTATTGGGTCTTTTATTTTGGGATGTCTAATATTTTTGAGTTCTTCATATATTCTAGATATTAGCCCTCTGTCCAAGGTGTGGGTGGCAAGTTTATTTTCCTATTCTGTAGGTTGTCTTTTCACAGTTTTGGTTTTTTCCCTTTGCTGTGCAGATTTTTAAATTGATATAGTCCTATTTGTGGACTCATTGTTATTTCTTGTGCAATTTGAGCTCTGTTAAGAAAGTCTTTGCCTATGCCTATAACTTCAAGAGTTTTACCTTTTTTATCATATAGTAGGTTAAGAGATTCTGTTTTAATGTTTAGATGTTTTAAATCCATTTTGATTTTAACTTAGTGTATGGTGAAAGATAAGGATCTAGCTTGAATCTTATGCATGTAGATATCCAATTTTCCCAGCACCATTTGATATTGAAGCTATCTCTCCTCCACTGTATGTTGTGACCCCTTTGTCAAAATCAGGTGGTTGAATGTGCCGGGATTATTTCTGCATCCTTTATTCTTTTCCACTGATGCACATGTTTTTATGCCAATGCCGTTCTGTTTTTTTGTCACTGAAGTATTATCGTGTAATTTAAAGTCAGAGATTGTGATGCTCCCTGCCTTGTTCTTGCAGGGTTGCTTTTGGTATTTGGGGTCTCTTCTGGTTCTGTATTAATTTCTAGATTTTTTTCTAGTTCTGTGAAGAATGTTGTCAGTATTTTGATTGGGACAGAATTAAATCTGTGTATCAGTTTTGAAAGTATGGCCATTTTGACTGTATTGACTCTGTCTACCCAGAAGCAGAAAATAACTTTCCATTTTTTGATGTTTTCTTCAATCTCTTTTTTTAAGAGTATTTTAGAATTTTTTTTTGTAGAGGTCTTTTACTTCTTTGGTTAGGTTAATTCTTACATATTTAATTTTTTGGTGCCATTGAAGATGGTATTGTTTTCTTAATTTTTTACTGGGTGAATTCATTATTGGTACACAGAAATGCTACTGATTTTTGTGTTTTGATTTTGTATCCTTCTACAGTGCTAAATTTTGTTATTAATTTTAGAAGTCTTTTGATGGAATTTTTGGATTTTTCTTTATATAAGATCATGTCACCTGTAAATAATGATGCAGTGATTTGATTCTGTCCCTTTTTTTTCCTCTTTCTCTTTTCTGACTAATCAGGCTAATGTTTTGAGCACTATAAGGAACAGGTGTGGTAATAGTGTTATTCTTTTTTGTGGTTTTTTTTTGGTTTTGGTTTTTCTTCGGTACTGGGAACCGAACTCACGACCTTGCACTTGCCAGGCAGGCACTTTTGCCGCTGAGCTAAATCCCCAGCCCCAATAGTGTTATTCTTGATTTTAGAGGAAACAGTTTCAGGTTCTCCTCATGTAATATGATATTGTCTATTGGTTTGTCAGAAATGGCTTTTCTCATATTTAGGTAAGATCCTGCTCTACATGTTTCCATCAGGTTTTTTTTTTTTCTTTCACGAATGGATGTTGGGTTTACTCTAAAGAGTTTTTCTGCATCTATTGATATGATCATGTGGTTTTTATATTTGCTTCTGTTTATGTAGTGCATTACCTTTATTGACTTGCATATGTTGAACCATGCTTGCATTTCTGAATGAAATCAGTCTGGTAACAATGTATGATCTTTCCAGAGATTTGTTACATTCTGTTTGCCAATACCTTATTGAAGGTTTTTGCATCTATTTGCATTATAGACTGCAGTTTTCTGCCTTAGTCGGGTTTTGGTTTGGTTTTGGGGTTGGAGTGCTGTGGCTTTCAGGAAGTGCTCCTTTCCTTTCATTTTCATTAAAGAGTTCGAAGGTGTCTTAGCACCCTTGAAGGTCTTGTAGAATTCACCAGTGAATCCATCAGGTCCTGAGGTTTTCTTAGTTGATAGTTTTATTATTATTATTATTATTATTACTTCATTTTTATAGCTTGTTAATGCTTGGATCATTCAGCATGTTTATGTTATCTTGTTTCAATTTTGAAAATTTGTATGTGTATAAAAAACTATTTCTTCAAGACTTTCTAATTTATTGCAGTGCAATTTTTCACTGCAGTTAGTGATACTCTAGATTTTGGTCATGTCCATAGTGATTTTGCCTTTTTCAGTTTTAATTACATTGATGTGAGTATTTTGTCTTTCTTTTGGTATGTTTTAAGGGTTTATCTCTTTTGTTCATTATTTCAAAGAACTAGCCCTTTGGTTGGTTGATACTTTGTATCATTTTTTATTCTCAATTTCATTAATTTCTACTCTGATCTTTATGGTTTCCCTCCTTAAACTATGTTTGCATTTGGATTTTTTGAGGTTCATTGTTAGGTTATTTATTTGAGTTGGCTCTGTTGTTCTAATGTAAGCACTGATGCAGTAAAATTCCCTCTTAGGACTGCTTTCATCGTGTCACACAGGTTCTGTTATGTTCTCTTAGCATTGTCATTTGACTTCATAAACTGTTAGATTTCTTCCTTGATTTCTTCCATGACCCAGTGTTCAGGAGTGTTTTATTAAGTTTCCAGGCATTCATATACTTTCTGTGGGTTCTTTCTGATTTTTTTCTAGTTTCAAAGCACAGTGAACTGATAATACATAAGAAATAGTTACTTTTATATTTATTTAAGCAGAATTTAGGGACTAGTATGTGGCTTATGGGAGACATTTTTATTTGCTGCTGAGAAGAATGTGTATTATATTGTAGAAGGATCAAACACTTGTACATATCCATCAAGACCATTTGTTGCAAGGTGTGGTTCAGCTCTGAGATTTCCTTATTTTTTTTTTAGTTGATCTGTCTCTTTGTGAAATGAGGGGTATTGAAATCACCCCTTATGATTGTATTGATGTTTGTTTGTTCTTTTACATCCAACAGTATTTCTTTTAAGAACCTAGGTAGTCCATTATTCAGTGCATGTATATTTACAGGTGTTATCTCTTCCTGCTGAAGTGTTCCCTTAACTGATATGTAGTAACTTTCTTTGCCTGTTCTGATCAGTTTTAGCTTGAAGTTTACTTTGAGAGTAAAATTGCTACACCCTGCTTGCTTTGATGCACAAAATATTGTTTTCTATCTTTTGATTTTTAGTAAATCAATTTCTTTTTGGATTAGAGGAGTTTCTTGAATTCCACAGAGTGTTGGATTCTGTTTTTTTAATTCAGCCTGTCAATTTATGTCTTTTAAATGAGGAATTGAGGCCATTTACATTGAGAGAGATTACCATTAGTTCCTGATTAATTCCTTTTTTACATTATTTTTCTGTTGATGACCTCTGTATTTTTTCTTTTTTGTTTAACTATTTGCCTTTCTTGGTATATTCATTTCTTCTAAATCTTTGGTCCTCATTTTAGAGGGCCAGGATTTGAAGTCTCTCTCTCTCT
>NW_004955421.1:2851030-2856674 GCF_000276665.1 Chinchilla lanigera | reverse complement strand
GAGGGCCAGGATTTGAAGTCTCTCTCTCTCTTTCTTTCTTTCTCTCTCTCTCTCTCTCTCTCTCTCTCTCTCTCTCTCTCTCTCTCTCTCTCACACACACACACACACACACACACACAACATAATTTCTTTTCTTTCATACATAGAGCTTCAGCTCTGATTTCTTTGTTAAGAAAGTCATATACCTAAATAGGTAGCCAGCATCTTCATGGCTGTGTGAAGGAGGATTTCTCCAATGATATGAAAAATAAATGCTGGTAGTGCTCCAGGATGCACTATCAAAACTATAAATATTTATCTTTGTAAGAACTTTGTTCTCATGTCTCAGTTACAACATTCCACCATTCAGAGATGACAAAATAAATGCACAACAAACCAGACACTTTTTGATGTATATTTCTTAAAATAATGTTTAATTTGAAATGTTTTGGATTTGTAAACATAGACAATGCATTTCATGAAGAGTCAGGTATTTAAAGAATTACTTTTGTGAAATTATTGTTTCTACATTTATTTCTTGTCTTTGTCTTTAGATCTTTGTGAGGTGGTATATATAAATACATATTAGGCTCTTCTTTCTCTTCTTCCCAGAATAATTCACTGGTCTAATTTAATATTTATTACTTATATGTATATTTTATTGGATATTTTAACTACAATTTATCCATATTTGTAAACTATACATAGTACTATGTTGAATGTTTTCAAATTTATATAAGTATTGTACTTTAAATACCTTCTATTTGTATGCTTTGTTACAAATTTATATTTTTGAGGTTTTTCTGTACTATGTGCATCTCCATTTATTACTATGTGGAAACCTATTTCAGTGTGTGAATATATCAGTTTATCTGTTTTCCTATTTTAGTGATTTGGGTTGACTCAGAGTTTTCTTTTTCCAAATGACTGCCCTTTAAACATTCTTGAGAGCATTCTCCTATCTCCCTTTTACAAGGAATAATATAGGATGTTTTTCTACAAGTGGAATTGCATATCTATTTTCAACTTTACTAGTTATGGTACCATTTTGTTCAAAATGATTCACGATGCTGTATCAATTTGCATCCATTCCAACTGGAAGAGTTTCCATTGCTTAATATCTTCATCCACATTTTTATTTCCAGAATTGTTAATTTTTCCTAGTGTGAAGAATAATATAGCATCTGAAAACTTAAATTTATAATGCTGTAATCATTAGTAAGATTGATCATTATGAATGTTTCCTGTAACTTTCATACTGAAATTTAATGGCCATTGCAACAAAGTTGAGAGGTGGCATTTTCGGATGTGATTAGTTCATAAGGGCAGAGTCCACGTGGATTACTGCTGTCATCACGAGAGTTAGTTACTTATCTTGGGAGGAGACTTTGATAAAAGACTAAATTTAGCACCTTCTCTCTTGAGCACACATTCTCTTGCCATGTGATAACTTCTTCCATACCGTGATACATCAGCAAGGCTCTCAACAGAGATCGCCATTTGATGCTGGATTTTGCAGCCTTCAGAACTATGAACCAAATAAAATTCTGTTCTTTATAGATTATCTAGTTTACAGTATTCTGTTATAGAAGCAGAAAGTGGACTAGCATATGTTTAAATGTTTATTGATTATTCAAATTTAATCTTCTGAAACTTCATTGTTCTATTCATTGGTTTTCCTTAGGCTATGTCCTTTTTATTGATTTGTAAATGTTCTTTACATGTTTGCAATATTTGTTTATTTGTACATGTACACACAATATATTCTAGTCAGTAGTTTCTCTTATCACCTTACCATGATGACATTTTGTAGAGGACTTTTAAATTTTATGGTAAGCAATATTTATTAATAATTTTCTTTATTGTTATTGTTGTGTCTTCTCTAAAACCAACACATAACCTGAGAAATGAAGACATTTCTCCAGAGTTTCTCCCAACATTTTACTGCCCTGCTTTTCATACTTAAAAATTTAATATACCTCAAGGCTATTTCTATATATTGCAAAAGACAGCAATTTAAATTTATTTTTCACAGAGATTAAAAAGGTCTCATTCCATTATTGGATAAAGTATTTTTCCACAGTTTGCAATGCATTATTTTTATACAATATTTCTGATTTTGGGTATTTTATAATTTTTCTTTTTTGGGGGGTACTGGGAATCGAACTCAGGACCTTGCATTTGCCAGGCAGGCACTGTACAGCTGAGCTATATCCCTGGCCCAGCATTTTATTTTTATACCTATACATTTAATGGCCATTGCAACAAAGTTGAGGGTGGCTATATCCCTGGCCCAGCATTTTATTTTTATATCTATACATATATTCATTTATTTATGTATTGTGTTTACATACAACTTTAATTATGTATCTTTATGAAATGTCTTTGTATGTGATGAAGCAACACCTTCATTTTTTCCCAAAATTCTTTTCACTTATGAACTGTTTGCTATTCTGGATGAATTTTAGAATGTACAGTTGAAACCTCTTAAAAATTTATTTCAATTCATGTTTCAGACACTGGGAAATGATGCATTGTCTTCTTAGGGCCCATAACAAAATAGTAGTGACTGAGTAGTTTAAATAACACAATGCATTTGGGCATGGTTCTGGAGGTTAAAAGTCCAAGAAAAGGAATTGGCAGATTTGCTTTCTTTGTAGGCCTCTTTTCTTGAGTTGTACATAGTCATCTTTTTCCTGTGTCCTTACATGGATTTTTCTATGTGCACCTATATGTGAGTCCTAATTTCTTTTCAAGGATACCAGTATTTGAGTTTGAGTCTAACCAAATGATCTCATTTTATCTCACTTCTTGAAAGGCCTTATCTTTAAGCACAGTCACATTCCAAATTATTTGAAGGTTAAGACTTCAATATATGGATTTGTGGGTATATGTAACATAACAATTAACATTTTTCTAAGATTGAGTTTTCACTAAAATATATACCTTAAACATAACGCATGTCATTTTATTCATTTCTTTTTATGTGATTTAAAATTTTAATTTTATTTTTTGGTAAGCTTGTTCATATCATTGAAGTGGATATATAATACTCTTTGTTGGTCTTGTAAATTATATACATTTGATAGTTTATGTCTGATTTTTGTGTCTCTTGCATAGTTATATAGTTGGCTATGGCAGATTATATACTTTTGTTTAAAATTATATTCTTATTGTATGTTTATGAGACTTTTATTATATAAATTATTATATTTTATCTTTATAGTTCTTTGGTTCTTCTATACAAACGAGTCTATTTTATGAAAATGACAGCTTTGTTTATTCTTGCCAAAACTTCATAGCCTGCATTGCTTCTTTGACTTCAGAGCATTGGCTCACCTCTCCAGTACAATACTGAATAAGTATTACAAGCCTCTTTGGTAAGCCTTTTTTTTTTTGTTTCTTGTTTTTTTTCCGGTACAGGGAATCGAACTCACGACCTTGTGCTTGCCAGGCAGGCGCTGTGCCACTGAGCTAAATCCCCAGCCCCGACAAGTCTTTAATTTTAAAAAGTAATACATCTAGCACTTCATTTGTAATACAATATCTGCTGCAAGTTTGGATTAGCTACATTTCTCCCCAACTAAAAATATTTCCTTTTTATTTTCACGACCTAGTTAGAAGTTCTTGGTTGTTTTAATCAATGTGTTCAACTATATCAAATACAGTAGTACCTCAGTTGACAAACTTAATTTGTTCTATGATTTTGGAAAAGATGGCTAAGTTTATGTTTGTTTGGGAAAGATGGCCACAGTCATATTTATCACCTGATGCAGGGTTTGCAAACAAAAGCAACATTTTGCCAAATGCTTGTGAAACCAACTGTTAGCAAACAGAAATGTTCATGAGCTGTAGTACCACTGTAACTATTTTCCTATATCTACTGAGATTGTTTTGTATTTGATCCAGTTAATGTGGTGAATTATATTAATATATTATTAATTATATTAGTAATTACATTAATATATATGATTTATCATATATGAGTTCTATGTAGAATATTGACTCATTTGCCAGTATTTAATCCTGAATTTTTGTGTCTGTTTTCATAAATGAGTTGATCTCTGATTTGAATGCCTTAGTTTTTCCTTGATTTCATAGTTTTCACAGGCTCAAAGACTTGCAAATGGCCTTTTAAAACAATCTCAAAAACAACTGTGTATAATATCAATTAGTGGTACTCAACATATAAAAATTTCTGAGACAGAATTGGTACATCTTTATAAAATTTAAGAGTTGGTACATCTTTATAAAATTTTAAAATCTGTTGTGTTTTTCAGATTTTGCCTTTTTCTAACATATTGGGTAATCAATATTTTAATTATTTTATTTTTTGAAATGTACTAGTATATAATTGTTTAATGTACTGACTTACTTTTAGCTTGTCTGTATTTGTAATTACACTTCACTTTTCCTTTCTAATGTTGCTACTTTTTTTTTATTATCAATCTCATAAAAATTACAAAGTTTTTCAGTCTTTTCACTTTACCTATGTTCATCCTAAGTGAAGGAAAAACTCAGTCTTCACTACAACTCTGTTTTTATTTCTATATTGCTCAGTTCTTACGTCTAAGTAGCTCCCTTACCAGGAATGTTTCTTACAGTCGTGCTGTGAAATGCTTTCTCATGATTAATCTTCACCAGTGAGAGCAGAGGGACTCATAATCTTGGGAAATAGGACAGTTTGCACCAGGGAAGTAGAAAACTCAAGCTTTCCAGAGAGATAGTGGAGGGTGAAATGATGAGGGCCAAGGAATGGGCTTGCTGAAACTGATGTGAAAGAGCCAAAGACACACCAGAGGTTTTCCTTTAAGAGGAGCCCTCTCCAGGACATGAAGGCATCATGATGACTCACCAAGATCATCAGGAATGTGCTAGTGAGAAGGACATCAGCACCAGGAAGATCAGAAGCGGCCTCTTCTGCAGGGCAGGCTGATGCTGTGGGAGGTGTTTACAGAACCAGGTGTGCTATTATTTGTAAGAAGGATGGTACTCCAGAGGGAGAATAGACCTAAGCACCAGAGGTTAAGAGCCACAGTTGCTGCAGTATCAAGTAAATTTGGACAGGTATCCTAAAACATGTGACTGATACAATTATGCAATTGGCTCATGCCATTGTGGAGGGTGAATATCCCCAAACCTGCTGTTTACAAGCTGGAATCCCAGGAAAGAGGACAGTGGAATTCAGTCTTCGAAGCCAGAGAAACAGTAGTGTAAACTCTAGTTTGCACCCAAAGGTCTGAGAACCAGGGACGCCAAAGGCAGATCATCATTCCAGCTCAGCAGTCAGGCAGACAGACAATGAATTCTCCCTTCTATGCCTTTTCCCCAGCCTCTCATTTCCTGATTGCTATTGACAAAAATACAGCTGGAGTAGCCTCCACTTAGGGTCAGTGACCTGCACTTAAGTGTAACCTAAACAGAAAAGCCAAGGGGAAGCTTATGAAGTTCCTTCAATCCTGACAAGCACAGAAAATTTAAATAAAATAGCATATTAATTTTGGGATGAATGGTTGGAAAAGATTCACACCACCATCAGAATGTGGTCATTCCTATCACTGCTTCTACTCTCTAAGCTGCTTTGCAGAAATTGGATGGTGCACAGGTTCCAGAGAATGGCTCTTGTCTATACAAACTCAAACAAGCCTTGAGCAGAAGTGCTGAG
>NW_004955421.1:2808755-2850855 GCF_000276665.1 Chinchilla lanigera | reverse complement strand
CATGATGAAAAAAGAAAAAAACTTAGGCCTCTGAGTACAAGTACTGGGCTTCTTGTTGCTGTGGCATGACCCTGGACACAGCTGTTATATATAAATGAAGAACCGTTTCTCAATAATAAAATACCTCCTAAAATTCCTTTTCTTTTATACATGGGCTCAGTGTTTTAAACATACAAAGGCAAAAACTGTGATGTTTGGTGTCTGTAAGGAAAACATGAGTAGGTGCTTCCAGTTTTCACAGAGAGATCATGGGCTGGAAGGAGATGTTTCCACTCTGTGAGTGAAATGATCCTACGAAGGAAAGAAGGGCACCTCAAATACTCCACACGGAACACATTTCCCATCACACCAGCTCGTGCATGGCAACCCCTGCCCTGTGGGAACTAGGACTCTGTGTGGTTCTAAGGAATCCCAAAAAGGTTTTGAAAGTGACATATACCAGCTATAATCAATCCTTTAAAAACACAGCCATAATCCAGTGTATTTGAGATCATAGCACTGGGTAAGCTACAGAGAATGACTAATTTGTGGAATTTCTTACATTTTCCTTTTAGACTTGGAAAGGAAGCAAGACAAAGGTAACCAAAAACAAAAATTAGGAACAGTTCAAATGAACTCCCTTCTCAAAAAGAATATTGGACTGGGTACAAGTTTAATTTTTAAATATCTTCTGTCCAGGACACATTCTATAAGGTGGTCATAAAAGTGAAGGAGTAAAACATTTCATAATTGAAAGGGTTGGTGGGAACTCTGTCTTGGAGAGAAACAATTTTTTTAAAAAAATATTTTATAGTGTAGCAGTGATACAAAAAAGAGTAAATCCTAAGTGGAGGGTTTGATAAATTTCTGTAAAGTGAGCAAATCTGGGAACTGGACAGTTAGATGAGATATGTACGATTACTAGCAACCTGGATTGGCCCCTTTCCATCATCCCTTATAGGTAAAAACTACCCAATTCAGCAAGCATGGGCGGCTTGAACTTTACACAAGAGAAATCCCATGATAAATATTCCTCTATAATTGGGTTCTGTTGCTTAACAGAGTTTATAAAATTTAATTCATGTGTGTCCATGCAGAAAACCTTGATTTATTCTCACAGATGTATGTTTCCATGATATGTATGTGTCACAAGTTATTTACCATTCCACTGTTAATAGATATTTGAATCACTTCCATTTTTGGCTATTACTTATGGCACATCTATGAATATTCTTAAACACATATGTTTTGTGTATACATTATTTTTTTCTGTATATACAAATGGGGTTTATGCACATATTTATTTTTAAGAGATGCTACCATGCAGTTTTCCCAAGTGACTATGCCACTTTATGCTCTCACCAGCAATGTGCAAATGTTCCTGGTTCCTCACCACTACTGTTTCTGACACTATTCGGTATTTTCCTTTATTCTTTTTCATTTCAGCTAGTCTGATGATGTGGTAGTTATGTTTCTTATGATTTAATTTGGGTTTCCATAACAAATAGAAAAGTTACTCATCTTTTCTCACAGTTATTGGTCATTGGAGACTTCATGTTTTTGGAAGTATATATTCATCTTTTTTTTAAATTTTTGAACTGGGAATTGAACTCAGGACCTTGCGTTTGCGAGACAGGTGCCATGTTGCTGGACTATATCCCTGGTCCTACAGTCAACTTTTATTGCCCATTTTTCTATTGGGCTTCAGCCTCATGGTTATTGATCTTAGAATTTTTTGTATTTTATATATACTATAAGTTAATGCTTTTATCATTTGTATGCATGGATAAATTCTCTTATTCCGGGCTTCCTTTTTCAATATTTAAATAGTGGATTTTGATTAAAACAATTCCTTAGGGGGCTGGGGTTTTAGCTCAGTGGCACAGTGCCTGCCCGGCAAGTGCAAGGTCGTGAGTTCGATCCCCGGTACCGGAGAAAAACCACAAAAGAACAAGAAATAAATCATTAGCTCTAGGGAAGTTTAATTGATTATGTTTACTGTATCAGTGGCCTTTTTATTTTCTGTTAAGTTTTAATAAAGATCAATCAAATTTAAAAATAGGAAATCTCTGATTATTCCAAGATCCCAATGATATGTTTTTATATTTTATTCTAAAATCTTTATTATTTTAACTCTTACAAATAGATTTAAAACATTTGTAATTGCCTTCTGTGTATGGTATAACACAGGGATAGACTGAATAATAAACTTTACTTATAACTGAAATTTGTGAAGGGTATGAAAGATACTTTAACAAATGAATAGCCTCAGTAAAAATACAAAAAATTTATACTCTAAAGAAAGTGTATGCTAACTGGCATACACATAGAAGGCTAAACTATGTTTCAGAATTTTTTGCTGAGGATAGCTATAAGTTATTAAGAGAAAAAGCTAAGGTCAAGCCTAAACTGTCTTGTATATCAGAGAGAAGACTGTTATTTCTTGGGGGAGAAAAAAATTATTCCTTGTGTTTTTGTTCTGAGGGATGTTTTCTACGAGCATTTTCAGAAAGGTATAAATTGCAGAGTCATTGGTTTCATTTGAGTCAGTAAAGAAAAATCACAGACACAAGGCAAGAATTAAAGTACAACTGCTTTGCCTGCCCATTTACTATAGAAATGTTATATGTTTCATAGTAACAGAATTAGCTTCTTAATGCAAGAAATAGTCCTAGAGACAACAAAATTAGTTTGCACAATGTGGAAATACACTTAATAAAGATATCAGTAAACCTCAATTTCAAATTAGCAAAACAAAAAATTCCAAAGGAAGCAGGAGATAAAAAGTTGTTTACCAATTAGATTTTCCTTTATCTTCATGGATAAAATGCAGAGGAAACGCTTAGTGGACAAGAAGTTCTGGCCACCACTGGCAAGCTGGACAGAAGAAAGATCTCTGCCTGGTGAGCCTCCGTTAGAGCACCCAGACAGATGGCACTCAAATGGAGCACGGTTGCAGCACTCTCTGAAGCACTGTTTCTATTAAGCAAAGTGCACTGCATAGTAGTGTGAATATTGGGAGATGTCAGTAACACTGATTTTAAAATAAACTGTATAAAGTAGAACTAGGAATTTGCAAATCTTTCAAAATTTTATCTTTGTTCCAAAGTTCTGTGCCTTTGAAAAGAGGGAAATTCCCAAGCCCTTGAGGGCCTCTTTTTTTTTTTACAGTTACAGACTTACCTTAAATATACTTGTCCTAAATAACCTAAATGGGTATGCTTCTTGTTATCTACAATTATTCACATAAACCATAAGTGTCCCTTAAATCTGTCAGGGATCTCAGAAGTTATTTGGTTGAAATCTAGCTGGCCAACAGAACAAACTGCTGGCTGGTTGATCTTCGTGAATATATTAAATCTCCAAATCCTGTTCCCTACCACTCACCCCGTTTACTGGCTGTGACTCACTCAGATTTCACAATTGCTCAGGGCTTCAGAAACACGTCCTACACCAGACACTACAAGGAAGAACACATAGATGGAGCTTCCTATGTGAAATCTCACTTTGTCCTTAAAGATACAAGTGAAGAAGGAGTAATGATCACTGTTTTGAAGGTCAGTAAATAAAGATCCAAAATGGACTAACTATTGGATGGGAGGGTCTGAGCTCCATTCTGTAGTATGAGGTTTCAGTGCAGTTACGTGAAAGGTAATGTCAAGGTATGAAGAGAGGCCTACACTGCCTCACAGGGCATTAATAAACTAAAAGTCAAAGATATAGAAAAAGAAATATTTCAGAAGGAGAAGTCTTATTTAATGTCAGAGAGGCCCTATATTCAAGGACATTAAATTTGACCTTTATATACAGCCTGTCTGTGTCTTATGAAATATAAACCACCACTCTAGGTCAGATTATAGTTTGCACAAGGCTACTTATCATAACATTAGTCTATAGTTTGAGACCTGCAGGCTGGGGGTATCTTATGTGGTGAATTGTGCCCCTCATAAAAATATGAGTACCTGGGAATATAATCTTAGGGCACTTTTAGATTTAACCAGGTTAAAGTAAATAATTAGGGAGTATCCTAAGGCATTATGACAGTACCCTTAAAAAGGAGAGAAACAAGACACAGGGACAGAGATACACACAGATAGATGGCTATTTAAAGATAGGGCAAAGCTGCACTTATATTGTACAAGTTCATGGATGTTTCAGGTTGCAGAAGTGGAAAGAAGCTAGGGAGGATCCTACCCTGAATCTTGACAACACCTTGAATTTTTTATTTCAAAAATTCAAAACTCTGAGGGAATATACTTTTGTTGTTTCAAGTCATCCAATTTATGGTATTTTGTTGTGGTCACCATAGGAATACAAATACAGGATTTGAGGACAAGATTGACTAGAACAATAAACATCAAAAATAAAAATAAAAAAATTGTGTATGTCTTCCTCCCCAGTGGCATTTTTGACCTCTGCCTTTCTGATAACCACTCCCTACGGTATGAAGCTAACACCACTGTGTGTGTCTATCCTCTTGAAATGTGAGGTTTGAAATACATGTGTTAGATAAGGCTGGGTGAAAATATTACATATTCAAACCATGCCAGAGAGAGGATAGATTGCCAATGCAGACCAGGACTGGCCACAGTGTGGGATTAGTAGAGATTAATAGTGGCTGAGCAGGGGATGTGACATGTTTCATTATGGAATAGCAAAAGGAGGAAAGAAAAATTCAAATGATTGTTTCCTCCAGGAAGTTACTCTCATCATAAAAGAAAATTTAAGATACCCACTGAGAATGCACAGGTTTCCAGATGGTACCTTGATAATGAGCTTAACCTCTATACCTTAACACTGGTCAAGTTATTTTTATTTCTACTTACAAATGTAGAGTTTGCAACTACTGAAGATGAAGGACTTCCATGAATGTCACAGAACAGGGGGAAAGCACATGCGTGGTGTGTGTGTGTGTGTGTGTGTGTGTTTTGGTGGGAGTGCGTATTCAAACTCAGGACTTCTGATGTTAGGGAAAGGTTGCTTTCTGTATCTCATGCTGTAGGTATGGTAATACAGTATTATGGAGGAATATTATGTATATGTTGCCCCATGATAAGTAACATAGACAGATCAGGAGCCACTAATTTGAAAAAGAAAACCATCAGCTAGTTCCTTGGAGAAATGTTAAATAAGATTATAGATGTATAATCTAGTAATATTATTTTAGATGTTGTTTGTGTGTATATATACTAAAATATAGTGGGACTGTGTCTAACAGAGTAGATTTCCCCGTACAACTCTAGGCCCTTGTAGTCTAGTGGACCAAGATTCCATTCAGAGTTTTGCACTGAAAAAGGAAAACAGAACACAGACACGCTAGTCCTCTGGTATAAGGCAGATCCTTCCCTAATGTAAAGTAAGTGAACTAAACCAGGTAAATCTCTTGTGGTGATGACGCACAGGCTTGGGAAGGAAATAAATCATAAAATGATCTTCCTCAGATTCAGCTGCAAGTGTTTTTATCTCATCTCTTTTAAACAACTCTTAATGGCATCTCCTTGTTTCTCCCTTCAGAAATTATTTCATTGCATAATTGCCCTTGCTTCAAGTGAAATGTTTTTAGTGTCCAATTTAAATTGCTTCTTTTTTCAGTCTCAGGCCTTTGCTCTCTATTACATTACTATTAAGCACCTTAAGTAATTCCTTTCTCCTTTCAAATGATGAAATTGGATTGCACATTTCATTTGAAAATGTGGCCTCATTCTTCTAGTACAGAAAAATTTAAAACACTTGAAAATGACAGATGATCATGCAGTTTCTTGCAAAAGCAGGTGAGTTTCCCTATTTATGTGGTTTATTTTCTTTATTTCTTTTATTTTTAATTGCAAGACTGGGTCTCATTAAGTCATCAAGTTGCCCAAGGTGGACTCAAACTTGCCAACCTCCTGTCTCAAACTGCCATCGTCCTGGGATTACAGGGTAGTACTTGGCTGCTTCTGCGTTTCAAGAAATAATTCGTGCAACTGATAAAAGTAACAAAGAATACACCATATGTACAGAGTTGCTTTCATCCCCCTTTAATGGAAACATAAAGCATGCTCACATTTCTTAAAGGAAATATTAACTATGAGGTATGTTAAAAATATGGTTAATGATAAAAGACAAATAATAAAAACAGACACATTGCTATTTACCACCTTCTAAATATTCGCATCACTTTAAATACACTTATTCCATTGTTCTTGTCACTTTCTGAGGTAGTTCGGGAAATCTTTTATGAGTGTCTTTTTGTGGCTCCCCCAATGTCCTGAAGTGACTCAAAATGTTTATAGCAATTTCTTTAAAATAAAGACATTATGATGCATCCTCATCTTTCTTATTCTCTTGATCTGGCACCATATGCAAATGATTTCTTGCATTTTACCAAAATCAAAATGAGCATCAAAGCTAAACATTTTGAATTGATTCAGGACATCCAGGCAACTGTGACACACAACTAAAGAAATTCATCAAAGAGGACTTCCAGAATTACTTTAGAAAGTGGCAAGAATGATGAGACATGCATGCCATTGAAGCATGGCGGGAGTATCTTGATGGAGATTAATGCCAGTGTATCTCTTAATGTAATATTAACATTCAGGGCTGGGGATGTAGCTCAGCGGCATAAGCGAGTGCCCGGCAAGCCTGAGGTCATGAGTTCCATTCCTGGTACCAAAAAAAAAAAAAAAAAAAAAAGCACAAAGTCATCATTTGGGGCTGGGGATTTAGCTCAGCTGCACAGCGTCTGCCTGGCAAGTGTGAGGTCATGAGTTCAATTCCTGGTACAGGAAAAACAAAAACAAAAACATTCACCATATTTTATGATCACTCCAATTACAGTAAGTCCCTGATTTACAAGTGAGTTCTGTTCCAGGAGAATGTTTGTAAATTAGATTTGATCTTTCACATCCTATGTAAGTCTTATACACTGTGACACAAGTATACAATGTAAAGCATAAAAAACCAAACCCCTCACACAAATACTATAAATTAACAGGACAGACATATTAGCTACTTCTGCAATTTGTTTGCATACATAAATGTTCCCTAATGTGGGGTTTGTTCAAATGTGTGAAAGTTCATAACTCAAATGTTCATAAGTTGGGGACTTACTGTAAGCCATTTGAGTTTCACTTCTCTTTTAAACAAAAGGAGGAAATCCATCTGCAGAGGCAGAGATTCCTATCTGTTTACTTTCTCAAGAACCCAGGATGTTCACCTGAAAACTCCACATGGAAAAAAATAGAACAACAGAAAGGAGAGCAGGCCCACAGTGGCATTACAGGAATGCAAACCTTGAGGGTTTTGAATCTGTTAATACAGTAAAAATGTTTGGGGTACAGGGTGAGCAATACGACCCTAAGTTTCCCACACATTTAATGTCCACTGCGTTTGTTCCTTTACTATCCATGAAATTTAAAGGCACGGGGGGAATAAGCATAAGCATGCTTACCCTTTTTCAGATTTACCTCCTCTTTCTTATATCTTTACATATTTAATCTCCTCTTCCTTATATTCTAACATAGGTGGGAAAGAAGAATATCGCAACGAAACAAAACAAGTCATATAACAAATACAAACATCAAACATTCCCTATATTTCTATTGACAGGTAGATGATTAATATGATATTAGAGGAAGCCTGAACATGTCCAGTAGAAAAATTAGTTCTCTGTTAGGATATCAACCAAGAAGTGACTTCCCTCTACAGAAGAAGAGTGTCACATGCTCTCACTCCCACCGTGGACACAGTGCTGAGGGCAGCAGAGGACCTGGCTCCAAGAGCCAGATTCTCTTGCCACTGTTCACACATGATAGTGGCAACTCTTTTTGTGGAAAAGATTAGAAGCCAAAAAGCCTGCTGAAAGCAGGAAAAGATGCGAACTCAAACAAATATTAAAATAACTCTTAGCAAACAATGCCAAATCTCTAAAGGGAACAACTTCTCCTAGCAAAGAAGAGTTTGACCCAAATAACTTGGGGAGAAACAAAGATTTCTTGTTTTGTGTGCAAACAGTGGCATCCATGAGTACAGGAAAAGAATTCTGAGCCATGATAGGTAAATTCTCAAGACATTTGTAACAAGAGGGAGTGGAAAATTGAGGTCTAATTTCAGGACACATTGAAGATCAACACAAAACCTATGGTAATGGAGCCTAGACAGCCCTCATCCACTGTCTCCAAATTCAGTTGTCTCTATTTCACCCTGGCAGAATACGCTCACTGTGCCTTGTGATACAGCTAAAAATGGGGAATTTACATGCTCTGATGCAGACCTTTCTCCAAGAAAGAAGAGTAACATACAGATCTTTACAATTTGCTGTACATTCACTAGAACTGTTAAGTGTTATGAGTCTGAAGCTGTAACTTATTTCTGACTTATAACCGTAATGCTACGGCAGCTGTAGCTCACTGACAGCCTTTAATTGTTATTGTTTTCTTTGGCTTCTGAAGGAAAAGTGTTCTCAAGCCTAATCCGTTCTCCTTCTTTTTGAGGCATACACTTATGAACCATGGCTGATATTATGTTACCTTGCATTCAAAACTCTTTGTAAGGTTCTAGTTGTCTTTTAACTCTGTTTGACATTCAAGGTCATCCAACCAGGTCAACTGTGAAACTTCCAGAACTCTTCCTCTCTTCTTGTTTTAGCCAGCCACCTCCTACTCTAAGTATCTGGAATTACATTTCATACATTTTGATGTTTCTTTTTTCTTTTAAGTGCTTCTCTCAGCTGAGGTTATGAATCACCCACACTCACTTCTGTATACCCAAACTCTATACAACATAGGGCAAAAATCTCATAAAACCACAGCCCAAAACCTCCACTTCCTTCTCCACAATGCTATTTGATGTTCTTTTCCAGATGAGATCTATAATCAATTTGTAAAATTTGTATTTATTTGTATACTGGCATTTTTTTTCTTTCAAAGGGTCATAAGTTTCTTGAAGGTTGGGACTCCACAGACTGGAGCTGAAGAGCAGTTAAGTATACAGTAAAAACTTACTGAACAAAGGAACACGCTGGTCACTCTTATTGTCGGATCTTCAACATTACACACACGCATATACAAATCCTTAGGGACAACTATAGCCATATATTTTATACTTTTATGAATATAATTATAGATAAAATATAAATAGAAAGTTATTCAACATTAATAATTCAAAGTGTAAAATCCAGGAGCTTGGCACTGTGCCAATTCCATAGGTACAAAAATTTGTAGAGATAACTTTTTGTTTGTTTGTTTTTTTGAGACAGAGTTGCACTATGTAGTTCGGTTGGCCTTGAATTCACTTTGTAGCCCAGGCTGGCCTCTGTGGAGATAAATTTGACAGTGTATACTGGAGAACTTGCCAAAGATGCCTTAGTGGGAAGAAAGGTTTTGATATTACATTTTGATAAAGAACACTGTCTCTATTGAAATTACAACAAAAAGTCTGCTAATATTTTAGGATTTTTAATGTATTTTTCAAAATGTCCCTCACAATATACTCTTTTGATATTTTCCATTAACAAAAGCTATTATAGTCAAATACATTTCAGAAGCTATGCAAATCACGCTTCTCTTGGAAAGTTACAAAGTAAAGTGGTACAATAAAGGTTTTCATAAACTTTTTAAAAAGGTTGTTGACAGCTGGGCATGATGGTACACACCTGTAATCCCAGCACTTGGGAGACTAAGGTGGGAGGATCACCGCAAGGTCTAGGTCAGCCTTGGCTACATAGTGAGTTCAAGGCCAGCCTGAATTGAATAGTGAGGCCCTATCTCAAGAAAAAATAGCAACAACAAAAATAGATTATTTAGCCTTCATTAACATTGTCTCTCAATTATAATTGCCCTTGAAATAGTCTGTTTCATATAACAACCATGATTTCTTTAATAAAGGTCTTCTATGGAATATATTTTAGAAAATAAGAATACTTTTTCTGTTTATATAAAATATTTGTATCCCAAATATTTCCTGGAATATAAAACTCAAGAAGATGTATTTTAACTACAAATCTAAGGGTAGGATATTTACAATATTTTACTCTGGGTTTATAAATGATTTCAGCACCTGTGATAGAAATTCCAGAGAAGTGAGGAGAGGGGAGCCTGCACTGTATGTACCTGTATGTACCTACCCGCTGTATGTACAGAAGACAGGTACTAGGAGGATGAGGGAATCAAAGTAAACCATCACAGTCTTAACTTTTCGCAAAAGTGGAAGGAAAGCTAAAAATGCAAATGCATTAGATCTCAAATTTCACTTC
Organism: Chinchilla lanigera; assembly: GCF_000276665.1. Classification (NCBI taxonomy): domain Eukaryota; kingdom Metazoa; phylum Chordata; class Mammalia; order Rodentia; family Chinchillidae; genus Chinchilla; species Chinchilla lanigera. The sequence goes on along the minus strand of NW_004955421.1, from coordinate 2,840,642 downwards.
TGTGGCCACATTCTTTTTTCCTTGATTATATTTGCTTTAGTTTTAATTTCCCTCAAAGAATTGCTCATATCAATATATGTCTGAAATTTTATAATGATTTCTTAAACAATTCCTTGTCAAGTTCCTCAATTATATTCATAAATAATTATAAGATCTTTTCTCCATAATGTTGAACAGCATACTCTACTGACATACCTCATATCCACAGAACTATATGAAAGCGATAACAAGACTATAGCTTAAATTCACTGGTGTCCTAGTTTAGCACATTTAGTTCCAACTATCAGATTAGCCAAGATAAAATTTATAAGACTAAATCTAAGAGGTTTAAATTTATTTTTACCCTCAATTTGACTAGTGCCACATAATTATGATATAATGAGTCAGGTTGTAAAATTTTGCTAAATAAATGAATGCATAAATCAGTCTTTTGCACTCACAAGTATGAAAGATAACTGGAGATAACTATAGCTATTTATTTAAAGATGTATATACCTTAGTTTCTATCTATCTCTAAAATAAATTAAGTAATCTGTAATTTTAAAATGTTATTTAGATAAAATGATTAACTGACCTAAAAAAATATCCATTTCTTGGCAATAAATTAAATTCAGGGAATGTTATACTAATAAAATTATCATTCTATGTAGCCATCTCAAATATTCTAATGTAGCATGACAATAAGAATAACACAGTATTTGACATACTATAATGATAAATAGAAATATTTAGTAAAAGTAAGAAAGAGGACTTGACTTGGGTGAGTACTCAAATGAGCTTACACAATAAACATCAAGTGTCTAAATATAAAAGACTGCCAACTGCTCAAAAGGAAAGAACAACTGGTATGGGAGAAAGGAGAAAAGAAGGAAGAGAAAATTAATATATATACATATATATTTACATGTAAATATATAAGAGAGCTAAGATAATTCTACTACTAATTTCTATTACTTCACTGAAAGGAACAGTTAGTGCTTACATTGTTTCATCAATCTTGCATGCCTATATTTTATAATCTGAGCAACTACTTTGAAGATAACAATAAGCAATACACTAACCACTGTTGATTTCCTATCATCTTGTTTTGAAATTCCATAACATTTTTATTTTTTTCTCTCTTTAAAAAAGACTACTACACATGGAGCAGAGTGGTAAAGGAAAAAAAAAGAAAACAAAATAAACCTCTGTTTTTACCACTACCCTTGGGCCATTGGACATATTTTAAAATAATCAAGGAGAAGGCACACTAATTCTAAGGTTCACTGAAATGTTTAAACATTTCCAGGATTCTATGAAGAGAAGATAAATAATCATGCTTGTATTTGGACCTTTGAGTATGGGATCCCCACCATGATCAGAAATGCTAGATAATTATTTTTTACATGAATCCATATTAATCAACCTCTTCTCTCCATTAGGGGATGATATTATTTGGGGAAACATAATTGTGCTTCCTAGGGGTGACTATTTGTTTAATGTCTCAATACAAAGGAAAAAGAAAGGAACATCCCATTTTTACATCACCTTTCATGGGCAGAGTATATTTACATAAGAAGAAATAACCCAACTAAGGTTTAAAAAAATAAAACAGACTTCACAAGGAATGAAGCTCATTAAAGCATGGTAACAGTTCCCTTTTAAATGTTAGAGGGATTAACAGTATACAATAAGAAATAGTAATCTGTTAAATAGAGGTTCTAACCAATTAATTCTACCCGCAGCTAAGGAACAAAAATGGCAATTCTAGTAGAGAATGTCAGAATACGAAAAACAATGGGAATTTTTCAGATGTATTTTCCACATGTTTCTCATTAGTAAAAATCAATCAGTAATATCAATCATATAAAATAAAACACTATTTCTTATTGTTCTGTGATATTAAAATGAAAGCTATGAGATTTTACTCCCCTATTAAATATCAGAAGGTCCGATGCTCAGAGTTCAGAGTTATGTTATTATTTTCAAGATTGGATAACTCAGTTTTACCTATATAATCTACAGGCAATTCAACATTTTCAGGTGAGATAGCCACAAGTTTATTCTGAATGTCCTCTAATTTCCAGGTCTTTGTGATGAAATAATTGCTATATTTACTTTGTCATAAATTACTGTGGCAAATATTAGTACCTTTAAGTAACTATCAATAATAATGACACTTTTCATTTCATGGTCCAGTATAAATTGTGGAATTATATTAGAAGAATGTCATGCCTCTTCTAATTTCCCTCTAACCAAAGATATCTTATTTTTCAGTTACATAGTCAAGCTCCAGTGAAGAAAGAAAGGGTTTAGTAAAGGACTGCTGTTACTAATATCACTCAAATTTTCCTAGTTGTAGAAGTATAGCTACATGGATTCCACAGGCCTACAATCAAAAGCAAGTTATGTACTCCAAAAACATGGAGTTAATTAATAAAATGGACATTATCTTATTTTATGAACCTCTGTGGAATTATGACAAAAACTGCAGCTCATTAAGAATTTGTGTAAAGAAATCCCAATACAATACTAGTTCATTAAAAATGCCCAGGAGATCTTTTCCATGCCAAATTCATGAAATAGTGCTTGTGGAAGGTAATAGTAATATATAATAGAACATATATTGAAAGAGAGAGTGAATCAAACTGGTGGTAAAAACATGACCTTTCTCCATAAGGTCAAATATTTTTATTTAGATTTAACACTACAATACAGTATATATCCATTAAAAAAGAAAACTCTATAGAGTATATAAATTATTCCTTCATTCATTAATTCTTTTCCATTACAGCTTTGGTACAATGTGATTTCATATATAATTTTTAAATACTTTTAGCATCACAAACTCAACACAAAGTACAAAACTAATTCAAATTAGGGATATTATAATCTACACAGTGGTATTCAGTGGTAGGAGAAAATCTTACCTTGATGAATTCATGTCACTAGCTAAGCTATAAAGGCATACCTAGCAGACATGACAGAAATATGCACCATTAACCAGCTAATGTGTGTGTTAGTCTTTGTTTATTTTTTACAGAATACCAGCAGCAATCATTTGAGTGTTGAGAGAATACTTGAGTCCTCAGTCATTTTTCCCAACATGCTCCTCTTCCCTTAAAGGCCATGAATAATATTTGATGAAATGTACCATAACCCCAGCTCTCAGAATTTGACTTGCCAACCAGCGTTGTTCATACTTGCACAGTTTGTCCGGCAGCTAGCCGACATCATGGGGACAGTGCTGGAGGGGCAGTGAGGACCAATCAGCCTAAGGTTGTTCTGAGGGGTTGGCGGTGTGATATTACAGTAAACAGGGATTCCAGTGGCTGGGAGTGAACCTTGGCCTGCCTGATTAGGTAGCATGATTGGCTGTTGGTATGACTGCTGGGGCAGTCCTTGAGAACCTTGAGTCATTGGCACCTGTAGAGAGACATAAGCAAGAGCCCAGTGTGAAACGACTATTTTGCAGTGACCAGTGAACATTGTCGTGTTGTGAAAATTAGTCAAGCTTTTTTTTTCCAGTGCTGGGTATCAAATTTCCAGCACTGCACATGTTAGCTGAGCACCCTAACACTGAGCTACATCTCCAACCCTATTAAAGGTTTTGAGTTAGATTTTAAAGGTCATCAATCCTACTTCTGCCATTTATCAGCTATTTTTCACTTCAGGAAGTCACTTAACCTCTCTGATGACCTACACCATTTGGATAATGATACCTACTTCAAAGATCCCCTGAGAGATTGCTGGGATGTTACACAGTGCCTGGGAAAATATCTCACATGATGAGGTGCTCAGAAAAAAATCAGTCCCCAGCTGCTTTCCCTCTCTATCTATGCCCTCCAGTCTGGATCTTTCACCCGAGGCTTCTGTCACTTTGAAAAGACACGCCCAGTTTCTATGCTGATGCTAACAAGTGCCTTGGAGACATCCAGCATAAGAGGGGCATGACCCAGGGAGGAGGGCCTAGAATAATGTAGCTAAATTGAATTACCAGACACTTCACTAACTTTCATTTCTAACTTCAGGGCAATTCAAGATATAAATGCCAAAAGAGTTTATAACAATTATTAAAATACTCAATTTGGTTTATTTGGAAAATGTAGCTGTTAAGCCTCATCAGTGCCTTTTAAGAGAATATGATGTGCCATTTAAAAATCTCTAGTAACTTAAAATTATGCCAAATGGAGTTTCTTTAAATGAAAAATGAATGGGAACTTGTTATGAGGACTTTCTACCGATATGCAGAATTTCCCTAAAGGACTTCATCAATAGCACTATCATAAATTTTCTTCCATGAATAGAAAGTTAATACAGAAACAATTTTAAGGGAAATCCAAGAGCTATAGCACATATAGAAGCACATGTTTGTTATTTTCTTTGATAATCTTGATTCAAAGTCAACTAGCAACAGTGGCTGGGCCAGGAAATTACCACTTGGCCAACCATCCAACACAGGAAAACACCCACAGATTTTTACTTTGAGAAGTGCTGTGTTATAAGCCCCAATTCCCCAGGCTGCTGCTGTGCACCTGATAAGAAGACATGGTTGGGTAGGAGACCATCATGCTTTGCACCGGCGTTCCTTGTTGGCTGCTCATCACACTCTGACTCTGAGGTGACTGCTGCACTCCCATGAGGCCTTGGAATCCTTGTTGGCCAGATAAGACTGGCTGATAACCTGAGAAGAAAAGTGACTTTTTGAAGAGGTTGTTTGAGGAAGCGTACAGTGCTGCTTCATGGGGATGAGAGCACTTGGTCCCAAGGCAACCTTCAGAAACCCCGGTCTCCTTATCATAAGCGTATTATCCAGATATTTTTGTTTCCTAGGAATGCATTTTTTTGACTTCAAAGAGTGGACATGACTATGGCTTCAAAAAACTCACTGACCTTCCAATTGTTATGTACCCCACCCAACGAGACATGTGCCAATGGCAAACCCTTCAAGATACCAAGATGGAAGCTTCTCTTATACCAGTTGACTGTTAAAAGGTATAAATTGTACCTTTAATTTCTTTTGCTGGTTTTGATTTCAATGATATTTGGAGAATTTACAGATTTTAAGGTTTTTAACAATTAAATTAACTTTTTTCCTTCTTATTCCATCTTTCTGCACTACCTCATTTCATGTACCAAACAGCTTATTAATTTTGAATTCTTATTTTAATGTCCTACTGAATAATGTGACTTGTTACCCATGAACTTAGGAAAAAAGACACCAGGAGTGAAAAAAATTTCACACATTTGTTCTGCTTTATCATTAGCTCCTAAAAGAGCATTCTGGTAAAATAATGGATAATAATGTATACATTATTTAATATAGAATATATTTCAAATCTTGTCTATTGCATCCTCCTGCATGGGTCAGTTGGGTAGCCTTTTCTTTTTAAGTGGACCAAATTTGACTTATCTCAATTGTTTTTCCTCACCATAAGTGGCTTAAAATGCATTTTAAATGTGAGCTCTTCTTACAGATGTTGAAAGGGAAGTTATTATTTCAGTGAAAATAGCATAATGGTAGAGAAACAGATTCACTTTATGTTGTAAAATAAGGTGCTTCCAAAGTTTATATAATTCATATCCTAAGTACTCAAGAATAAGTGGAACTGCTGTCCTAAAACAATTTTATGAGAGAGTAAGATTTTTTTAAATCTAGGTTTTAGCACATGCACTTAGCTGAGTTTACAATCAAATTTTAGAAATAAAACAAAAGTTAACATTTTTAACAATAACCCAATCAATATGAATCATTGATAAGTAATATGTTGAGTGCACATGAGTTTTAACTTCATATTGAAGAATAAAATTATAGTCTTTACAGGAAAATACTTTGCTCTCTTTTTTTTTGTATAAAAATGAACCTTCGGCTGAGTACACTGGAGCATGCCTATAATTCTACCTACTCAGAAGGCTAAGGCAGAAGAATCATAAGATCAAGACCAGCCTTGGACACTTAAGAAGGCTATTCCTCAAAAAAGGCAGGGAGCCTGGAATGTAATTCAGTGGGAGGGTGCTTATCTAGCATATGTGAAGCCTTTGGTTCAATCCCTAAACTGCAAACAAACAAATGAAACAAATAAACAAAAAACAAACCAAAACCAAAAAATGCCTATCCATCATCTATCTATCTATCTATCTATCTATCTATCTATCTATCTATCATCGAACATTTATCTCTTCATTCTTTTCAAAAATGTTGTGGAAAAGTGGCTTGCAAAAGAGTCACTAAACTAGAAGACTGGTATAGCTGCCCAAACGGGTTTGGAGAAATATGTCCTTGGTATGGAAGACTTGAAAGAAAAAGTCTTTCAATGTGAGCCACAGGCCACATTGGGAAGTCTGGTTTATGCTTACAATTGGGAGGTAGAGACAATATATAGTTTTAAAAGTTGCTCATTGACCTTCTTTGTGTTTCCTCATATTTTAATTTATCCTAATTCATTCTCACAGAGGATATAACTACTAGATAGTTTACACCCTTGTAAAGACACCACATATTACCAGTGGAAGTAAGGGTAATGGCTACTTTCCTCGATCTCACTTCTGACCACAGCACACAGTTGAAACTCTCCTTTCATATGTTGGGTGATCTATTTAATGGCATCACTCCAAAGTGCTACACATACAATGTATTTATAGCTTACACAATAGGGAAAGCATCAGATTTGGGAAAAAGAAATGCAACTAAAGTCATGTCACTGTGACAATTACCTCTCAGAAAGACTTGTATGCAGTGGTACTCCAGAAAAATTTCTTTAAACAGCAATTACAAAAAATTTTCTTTTAGTCTTTAGTGTGTACATTTTCCCTTCTAATTCATACATCCAATGGTCTTGAAAAAGTGAGTCTATCTTACCATTTTATTATGATAATATTCCAAGCCACATTAAGTTCTTTGTAGCATGAATTGTTTTTTTGTTTTTTTTTGTTTTTTGGTTTTTCTCCTGTACCGGGAACCGAACTCACGACCTTGCGCTTGCTAGGCAGGCGTTTTACCGCTGAGCTAAATCTCCAGCCCCTGTAGCATGAATTGTTATATACATAGGACAATAAATTCACAGGATTGTAGAAAAATTATGATCAACTGTCTTCCTTACCATTAGTTCAATAGCAAAGAATAGGCAATATGAATTCATTGTCAATTTCACAGTAGTAGGGGCTGGGGATTTAGCTCAGCGGCAAAGCGCTTGCCTGGCAAGCGCAAGGTTGTGAGTTCGGTTCCCGGTACCGGAGAAAAACAAAAAACAAACAAACAAAAAAAAAATTTCACAGTAATAGAGCCTTATACCTGGCTGCAATTTCAAACACAGGTTGAAAAATGAAAGAAATAGTCTTAATATTTTTATATTTGATATAAGGTGAAAGACACATATTTGTTGCAGGACACATATTTCTATAAGGTAAACCAAAAGAGAAGAGGAAAAGAGAAGAGAAAAGAGGGGAGAAGAAGAAAGAGGAAGTTCCGGGCCTAGGAGTTGAAGATTATTTGTGTACTATATTTGTCTATGGAATCCTTCCTCCTTCCTCAGTCTTTGTTAAAAATTAACTGAAGTGGTGAAAAGGGATTCTTTTATTACACCAGCCTCTAAACTAAAACTGAGGGGACGAGAGAACAATAGAGGTGTTAAAATATCCAGAAAACAGAATGTCTTGGCAGGAAGAGGAAACAAGCATCTAGTGGATGGGAAAAGAACGTTTGGATGTCCCCACGCACAAAGGCACAGAGCCGGTGAGAGTGAGATTCATCTTCATTGCCAGCGCAAACGCGGCAGCACTGCACCTCTGCCTTCCCACGCCTCTTCTGCATGATGATTTGTGAACGTTCATATTCACTTATGCATGGCAGTGGGCTAGCAGCTCTGCACTGGGGTCCCCTGGTAAACACACATTACGGCAAATGAGGATTTATGTGGGGAGCAAATACGCTCCGGTTTCAAAATGAAAACTTAGGTGTACGGAAAGCTCACTTTATATTCATGAATCTCATTCATGTTTTGATTCTTTCTCAGGCAAGAAATATACATCTGGAATGGTTTAATTGGGGGTGCCAATTTCTATAAATTATGTCCGGAAAGCTAGGTTGCAGAATGATCCTTAAGACAGGTGGCTGTCTGGAATGTGAATTTGAGCTCTAGTCCAGGAATAGAAAAACAGAAATGAGATAGCAGTGACCTAAGAATGAACCAACAGCGTCTGCCTGGGACACAGCACACCCGAAGACAAGGATGGCAACGCTGGTGGCAACCTGCTTATCTTGTCTATTCAAATGAGAAATGTGTTCCAGTGTGTCAATTCTTAGCTGTGAAATGATCACTTTTTCATATTTATTGAGGATTAGCAAGATATAATGCATCATACAAAATAGAAACAGCAACAGTCTTCTGCCTTGTAGGCTTGCTGAGATGATAAAGACATTAACTATTTTTATTATTTCATTTTCAGTCAACATTGATTCAATTTTCAAGTCACATGTCATTTATTTTCTGAAAGTAAAAAGGTTAGAAATGGACAAATACCTGTTAGCAAATAAAAAGATGCGCTCTGCTAAGATGGAGAAGTTATAAAATATCTCAATTGTGTAAGTCTGAAAACTGAATGGGGTTTCATTAAAGTACAACAGTTTCTGAACACTATTTGTAGCTTAAGGATATTCTGTTAATATTCAGGAAAGAAGGTATTTCTCTTGATGAAGCACAATTATAAAAAATCAGAATATAAATTAGAGGGGCTGGGGATTTAGCTCAGTGGCAAAGCGCTTGCCTGGCAAGCGCAAGGTCATGAGTTCGGTTCCCGGTACCGGAGAAAAACCAAAAAAAAAAAAAAAAAAAGAATATAAATTAGGTAGTGTATATTGGTGTTATTATGACTGACATTTTAACTCTTATTTAAGTACTTTGTTACAGATAGGAAATTTGGGAAATGAATGAAATGACAAAGCAGTAACCTATATGTTGGGGTTTCTTTTACTCTTCCTGCTGCTGTGGATGCAGAGGCTGAGGGCAGGAAAGCAGGTAGGTAGAAGAATGAATTTCTCCGCAAGTTACTTCTCACTGTCTTCCTCGCTCCACCTAAGCAGGGTAATTCACATGTGTTTATTAAGCGAAGCATGCATAATACGGTGGAATATCTTTTCAAATGATTAGTATTCACAATCTGCTTAATATAAAAATTGCGTATCTTGGATAGAAATATCTCTCCAAGTTCCTAAGGAATCATGAAGCTGCTTATATGTGAATCTTACCTCTGGTATTAGAATAAGGTTTGAGATGAAATCATAGTAGTTCAGTAATTTCTTGACTGTAGCATAGCTGGTAAAGAATATGTAGCGGGAAATGTTTACCCAGGACTGCCCTCTCCTTTTGCTGAAGTTTTACAGGTTCCTGCAGTTTTCCACTTTCCAATATATCCCTTGTTCTGTTTCTTGGCCTCTTATCAGTTCGTGTACACTTTTATCTGCTTTGAAGTTTTTCCATATAAATGGCTCATATGTGTTGATCACTAAGTCTAAGCTACATAGTGAATTAAGTGCTTTTAGATGATAATGTTAAGACAATCCTGAGAGGAAGTCACTATTACTAAACTCCTTTTGTGGAAGACAAAGCTGTGGAGCAGAAACATGTGCTAACTAGCCAAGGTCACACATCTACTATGAGGAAAAAATGCGATTTACATTGTTGTTTTCTGACTTCAGCACTCTCAGTTTTACTCACTAAATTGAAGTACTATTAGTAAAAATTCTTTCAGTTTTCATAATTTTAATATCTTTTAAGGGGACAGGTATTTAATGACCATTATCAAATTGTTTGCTTATTAGTGAAAACACTTAAACCCTAATTTCTCAGTAGTGGGATACCAGACAGACCATCACAGGCTGAAGTAAGGGTGATGGATTTTCAAACAGATTCCAGGTCTTTCATTTGCTTCATGAATTTCTAGTCATTTCTACTATATCTTTCAATACTATGGCCATTTTAAATAATGGCTTTCTTTGTGATTTTTAAAGACTATATATTTCTGCTGGTTTTGTTTTTCTTACAATGATTTTAAAATCTTGAACTAGAGGGTAAAAAGAACTTAATTCTATACAGAACTAATTTAGTCATTTGATTCTTCTAGGCAACTGGTTATCCATAAAAGTCACTTGGCCTTTTGAAACAGGGATACTATTCAAAATATTTGAAGGATGAAAATCAGTAAGAATAATGTTAAATAGGAATTCTACATTATAGGACCTCAATGAACCTCAGAGAACCTGGGCCACTTGGAGACAATTATAGTCTAGAGTTTACAGGTTGCAACTGCTATGTTTTTAATTCTATGGGCGCTATGGGTTTGCTCCCAAGGTTTCTTTCATGACTAAGGCAGTATGTCTAGGGTAGGGAGTCCGTCCCAGCTCCCTCTAATTACAGCACCTTGCTGCTCCAGGTAGCTTTGAATGAGTGAGAACAGATGTGCAGCTTGCTATTATAGCATCCCTATGGTTTTGGAAAAGAAACACTGTTTTATGCCTCAAAGAAGTAAATTGTTGTAACTATTACTCCTTGCCTACAACTCTTCTTCATATAAAATGGATAGCAACCTCAGCAGTCACTCAAGGGGACCAGGGGCCCTGGGACAGTCAGGAAATTGTCTGATTTCACGTGCCTATACAGACACTGCCATACTTGAATACAAATCCCAGGTATAACAACATAGGTCAAGTGGAGTCAATCTTGAAAAATAAGTTGTGAATCTTTTGAGACATTTTGTCTTTGTGCCATTCTCCAAATTTATGGACTCCAAAACCCTAAGTAAGACCTTCAAAACAAGAAAGCAGTACAGACTATGTTGGAAGATATATTTTATTTTTAAACATGTCAAACAATTAAGCTGTTGAATAAAAATACCTAGCTGGGAAATCATAACTAGGTAGTGTTCTGCTGTTACATATGAAGTGAAATAGCAAAGCACTGTTCTAAAATTTCACAAAAGAAGTACAAGAAATTGCTTTTTTTTTTTTAACTGTTGAAGCCCATTATGAGTTCTTCCACTTTTGATGCAAACACCCACCTTCACCTTATACATTGGCAGTCAGTGCATCCATTCTCTTTTCTTTCCTTGGCATTTATTATTTAATCCCTTAGGAATGGGTTTAATTCCTTAGGAATGTGATGCACAGTGATCTGCGGGTTGCCCTCCTTGGTATGCACATAATATAGTACATGACTTAGGGAACACCAGTCTCTCCTAATGAATTTGAGGGAAGCTATGACAAGCTCTAAGTAGAAGCATGCTTCCCGAAGCAATAGGTATTCTTCGTACTTGCTCTTTTGCTCATTAGCTTTCATACTACACAGAGTGTAATTCTTAAAAGCCTCTTTACCATCCCCTGAGAACATCCACACACGGGTCATTTTCTAATGGCAGTACACATCAGACAAACCATCCTGTTACAGCAAGCTCGGGGCCCTCTTCACTGCAATTTACCATCCTGATCCACGTTATCACAAATACAAAGTTGGTTTTTTTCTCTCTTTCTTTCTTTCTTTCTTTCTTTCTTTCTTTCTTTCTTTCTTTCTTTCTTTCTTTCTTCTTTCTTTCTTTTAAATTAGGGCAAACATGAGAGACATTGTTAAATGACTAGAGGAATGGATCATGCACAGAATTTCAATGAATGCCTCTGAGGGAAGCAGCATTGAATTTCATTTTAAATGGAAGAGGATGTCATATTATTGAAGTAATTCTCTGAACTTTCCTGGCCCATAGTGCTGTGCTGACAGCCAGAGAGCTTCAACAACCCAGGGGTAGAAAGGCTGCCCGAAAGACTCACAAACGTTTCACTTGCTTAATGAGGCTGAGCGGCTTAGAAGAAAATGTGCATCCTTACACCTCAACCAGCAGTGTTCATTATGGACATACTTAAAACACACCTGGGTGGCAGCACACTGCTGCTAAGGCGACACAGGAGCTTTCCCCAGACCAGGCTTGAGGCAAAATAAAGACGGAGAAGGCTGTGATAACTGGTCCTATGATAATATCCCCCCTAGTGAATATTTCCACTGGTGAGCTGCTATTTACCAGCTGACTAGAAAAGGATAAACATGAGGTCAAAAGTCATGGGGTCAACATCATTGTGATCAAGTTACTGTTGCTGATGCATGCTTATAGGCTGTAACCTAGATGTGGGCATCTATCTCAAAACAAATACTACAGCCACAGATTCAAGCTGTATAAATCAACCTATCACTAGACAGGAGAATCTATTTCATAGTCAATGCACAGTAAATCAAAAGTGTCCTTTGTAATATAAGAAATCCTCAAACATTACTATTTCTAAGAAGTTAAGCATAACTATTTTCTTCAACTTCATGATGACAAGGTTCTTACCCAAACTGTATTCTAGTGCTATATTTACCAGTTGTATTTGCTCTAGTGTGAGAATCTGTGGGGAGGAAAGAGCACAGAGCTCAGGCAGAGATGATGAAGTGAACTGAGGCAGAGGTGGTGGGAGGTGAGCAAAGTGACAGAGATAACCCCTTGGAATATAAAGTGTCAAAAGCAGGCATCTGCACTTGTCTGACTGATATAAGAAGGGAATAATTGTACCATAATCTTGACCATCATGGTCTTCAGGGAAACTGGGTATTTGAAAAAAAGACAGAATTTTGAAAAACATGCTCAAAGAATGTAAATATTTAGAGATGGCAGCAGGCTAGTAGTAGGCACAAATAGAAGAGGATAAAAATGGAGCCCAGGGCTTGGAAACCATATGATGAAACTGGAACTTAATGCTGAAAGGTTTGGGCACCACTTCAGGCATATAAGCATAGTGGTGAAATGGTGGGCAGCAATTTTATAAAGATTCCCCAGGAGTCACTTGTGGGATTGCATGACTGGAGACTGGGAGTCTACCAGGAAGCACCAGCAGTAACCTAAGGCAGAGACAATGAAGACACGACCAAAGCAAAGTGGTGGGGATGGAGAAACCAGACACATAAGTGCTAGAAACTGGCATCTATGAGCTCTACGGGGATGTTGCAGAAGGGAAAAACCCAAGAGTAGACCTCTGGTTCTGGTTTGGGTGAGCAGGAGACTAGAGTTCCTCGGGACCAAGTATAGGAGGAACGAGTAGATGAAGATGATCAGAAAACAAGCAAAGGGCTTTGCAATTTAGGGAAAGCATTTTTAAGAGATACACATCTGTATATATATTATCTGATCATAGTTTTCCTCAGGATAATAAGAGTGAGTGCAGACTGAGAAGATGAACAGAGCAAAGAAGAGATGTAGAAAAATTAGAAGAGCTAGAAGACAAAAGCATAAAGAAAGACAAGGGAGGAACACTTCAAGAAAGAGAATTATGATCATGACCAGAGCTTCAGACTGTCGAAGAAGGGAAGGAAGTAGATCCCAGGTTCAGAAAATACTAGTGACCTTGACAAAAACATGGCCTGTGATGGGTAAATCAGCCAAAGAGAAAAGAAAAGCATTTTTGTGAGAAGCTTGACAATGAGGCAAAATGTTAGGTGGGTGGGGCCAGATGGTTAATTTTATGGGTCTTGATTCTGTTAGTTTTCTAACATGAAATAAATGTATGGATGTTTATATTTTCTAAAGAAAACAAAGAAGAAAACACTAAACATCTGGGAGACAGCATGGTAATCTATGTATCTGTCATGATTCATAACACATTAGACATCTAGGGCTGCATTTAACTAAGCAGGTTGGGACTTGGATGACTGTATCTCTCTCCAGGTTATCTGCACTTTCAGTCTTACCCTCTCACTGGTATACACTCATTTGATCCCCTAGCAGCATGCCCTGGATCTTTCCACACTACCAACTTTGTTGAAGACACAAGAGAGCTCAGGGAGCTTATTAAGGGCCACAACCAAAGACTGTAGCATAATTCTGGGAAGGTAACACAAGCTAATCAAAATAACTTGAGACAAATGTATGCAAGATAGATAGTTTTATTTATTTTAGGAACATTATTAGTGCTCTTTGACCCACACTGAATTGTAATAACTCAAATAAATCTTGATTAGAGATTAATAAGAAAGCCCATATTTCCACAAACCTCCACTCAAAATTAATTGAGAGAATTCATATGAGAAAATATACTATGGGGTGCTGTTTTCATGACATTGTTTGCTATGATTTTCCTTTAAGGGTCACATAGGTGTATCAGTCAGTTTTGAATTTCAGGGTGTCAAAAAAGTTAAAAGGTCAAGTTGTTTACATTACATTACAACCCAGGAACAATTAACTTGTTTTAGATAATCTCTTGCATAGCACATGAAATAGAATAAGATTACTACAACTGAGGTTGATGTACATTTATATATTATATATAGTCACCAATGTTTTCCAAGGAGAATTACAGGTTAAACATTTTTAAAGTTGTCATTATAGTTAAAATGGGAGCAATATGACTGCTGATTCTGAATTGTTCATTAATATTTCAAAGAATGACCTCATAGTAAAACCTCTGGGCACCAGATGCTGTCACACAGCAAAGCAAGAGTAGAGAGTTATTTTCTGTTCATTTATGTAATCAACTAATTCCTGATCATTCTTGTTAGTGGCCCTAAGAGATATCTTTAATCTCACTATGTGGGGAGCTACTATTTAAAATTGTAGCTTGTATTGGGATTGAGGCAACATCAGATGTAAACAAGCTTGTCCATACAGATACACATGTGTGCATCTTTTCAGCTGGCTGGAACGGGAGACTCTGGGCAACACTTAAATCCGATTTCATAATAAAGTAAAAGTAAAACTGAAGGGCAGAAGGGGCAAACTGTCTGGACTGAAAATTGTTCACTAAGTCCTTAGCTGGCTATCTCCATAACAGCGCATTTTCATTTTTTTTAATGGCTTGCTCCAGGGAAGAGAGAGAAATGACTCAGATCACGCACTTGTTAACTTTTCCCTCCATACTAAGGTATGCAAGGGTAATCCTTGCACCTCATCATGCTTAAAAGTGACTTTAAGTCCAAATGGAGGAGTATTTTAGGATGATGACAATCCTTGCGGCCTAACATTCAGCACTAAGAGTACTGAAGATTTTGTCCACGAGGCAAAATCAGATCTCACAACTTTCCAAGGATGGAGCTCACTGGCAACCCTGCTGTCTTCAGCCTTGTGAGATGATGCAAACAGCCCACACAGTGCCCATTCTGTCCATTACCCAGACACCAGACTACCCTCCGCACCATCAGTGAGAAGGTGCTCTACTAGCCCCACCCAGACCAAATGAGGTCTGCATACAGGTTTCTAGGAGCCTTGCATTTTCATTATTTTCCACTCAACCTGGCTTTACCTTCTTGGCTCTATCTCTGGTTGCCTACTTCATCTCCTAGGTGGAATATTTTTTCTCTCTGGGTCAATGGTTCACAACATCAACCTATCTCTGAATAACCTGGAAGGCCTACTGAAAGTCACATTGCTCAACCCCAGCCCCCAGAGATTCTGATTCTGTGGGGTTAGTTTGGGGGCTGGAAATTTGAAGTATTTTTCACAAGTTCCTGCATGATGCTGATGTTGCTGTTCTGGAGTCCACATTTTGAGTACCACTGCTGAGCTTTTATGAAGTGGATACAATTACCCGGATTAAGAGAACAAGTAAATCTCAAACACTGTCTTGAGTTTCTAAGTTTGCCCACTTACTCTTCCCCTCATGGAATGAGCAATGCATCTGGCAAATCAAGAAAAGGGGAACCCTTCTCTTCTATTTCATTTTACTTATCTGTAAAATGGGTAGGTACAATTCTTTCCAGGGTTGTCAATTTGAGCGAATATTCCTCTTAGAAGACACATACCAGTGGCTGATCACCTGGTTGGCAATGACCAGCACATATGACTAATTTTCCTTTGCTCTCTGCATTCTCCATCTACCTTGTATGACCTTGAGTCACATCTTATTTTGTATGAGGTCCTCAGTCCTCCGGGAAAGGAAGCATTTCTATGACATATTTCTGCCTGGCTTTGTATGCTATATTTCTGATTCATTGATGCTATTGGTAAAGAAACCATCCCATCTCACTAACCTCACATGAACAGTGCAGTGGAACATAATCAAAAAATAAGCAAATAGACACAAATGTAAAGGGAAAGAATGAAGAAGCAATTCCGCACAGAACAGAAACTCAGAGTCTGAAGCGTGAAGGGTAGCAAAATAACAATTATCATCATAGTAGAATAAAGAAAAATATTATCAGACAATAGCTGCTTTCTTTTATTCCTTTTGCTTGTTGGGGGTAAAAGTTCTTTCTAATGACAAATCAAGAGAATGAAGCACACATGGTGGCACACGCCTGTAATGCCAGCACTCAGGATGCTGAGGCAGGAGGATTGTTGCGAGTTTGAGACCAACCTGGGCTACAAAGTGAGCTCAAGGCCAGCTTGAACTGAATAGCAAGACACTGTCTCAAAAAGATGAGCGGGAGGGAGAGAGAGAGAGAGTGAGAATACAGCACAGTATTATAATTCCATCTCTCACTGTTGAGATGGGAGCAGTTAGAGGTCCTGAACAGTAAAGGAGAAGGAAATATGTGAAGGAGCCAAGGAGGGGAGCGGGTAGAGGAAAGGAAGAATGTATGTGAAACCAATTATGATGTGTTCTGAAACCAGAGAGGTACTTGAGAAATCAAGCTAGATTCTTCTAGTGTTTTTCTCTTAGCGCATAGCTATGAATTTGACCCATGGTATGGTTCCTTGTCACTCATCCCTAATCTTCATTTGAACTACAGGAAGGACAAACAAGAACTCAGACTTCATCTACTTTCGCTTACCTCCTCCTTGAGATGATACAGAGCTACCATTCCTTGTTTTCCTAAGCCCCTTCTTGGCCCTTAGCCTGTGTTGTATGGCCTCATTGTGAGCAATAGATCAGAAGATATCCTCCTGGTCCAACAAGTTCTGGGTAGTGGAGAATGCTATTTTCCTAGGATCACACGACAGATCTCATAAATCAGATTAAATGCCATTTTCCTGTTATTCATTTCTCCAACATACATCTCATACTTCCTCCAAACGTGATAGGCTGGACCACCTGAAATATTTTTACTTCCTAAATGTTCACATTAGGAATTGTGTTGCGTTATATGGTAACAGTCCACAAGTGCCTCAGAGTTGGACAAAATTATCATGTCCTTTATACCTCATACTAATTCTGCTGTTATTATCCTCTTATTACTGGAGGCTGTAGGGTACATCTTTCCTGTGTAAACTGTAGCTCTCCTAGCATGCCTTTGATAGCTACCCATAAACTTTTCTACAATAGTATTGAGTAGGCCATTAAGTGGGAAGAAAGAAAACACATTGGAAGTTCAAGGAACTTTTCATGAATTACAAAAAATGGGATAAGACTATTTTTTTTTTTTGGTACCAGAAATCAAACTCAGGATTACCAGGCAGGCGTTGTGCCACCAAGCTATATCCGCAGCCAAGGACAATCCCATTTGAAATTGTCACTCAAGTGTATCCCAATATGTAGATCTGCATATTAGTATTTATCTGCCAAGGAATAATCTGAACAGAATAGGTAGAGGGCTGCTATAGACCACATTTGTACAGACTGGAATGTGGAAAATAAGCATTCTCTTTTCTTTATGTATGTTAATAGAGACACTTATTTGTATGAGTTATAGTACTCACTGCGTACAAGTATTTTTTTATTTTACACAGACAAAAGTGAAGTACAAGTCAATGAACAAATTGTTTAAGGCCACATAACCTACATAAGTCAGAATTAAGACACAGACATTGTAGTGATGAGCTCAGGGTCCTGTCAGGGAGCAAAATCCAACTTAATGGTTCAATTGGAGCAATATTAATAAAGGCAGTATTGCCAAGTGAATTGCAAATTAAAGGGACCAACAAGCCAGGGAGGCACAAGCTTGCAGTGGGGACTTACAGGCTTCTTTAAGCCTGTAGCTCTTTGGGGAGAAACCAGTGCTGCCAGAAGCTGAGTGGAGGAGCCACATTCCAGAAGCAGCTGCACTCAAAGGCAAAAAGGTAGCGTAAAGGGACTCTGCTTGCTTGCTTTCCTGTCTTTTGACCTCTTTCTACTGAAACCTTACATTAGCAAAATCCACCTCCAACCCACAGGACAGGGAACCTGAGGGGTGTTGTCCCTGGAGACAGGAGAGAAGGCTAGAGAATGTCTAAGAGAAGCGAAGAAAGGCAAACAGAATAACCAGCATACCCCTTCTCATGAAAATTACAGAAATACATTATTATGTCAGGAAGCACTTTCCAAGCTACTGAAGCAATCTACTCAAATGAAGATTTTTAAAAAAGCATTGAACAATGTTTTTAGCAGACTCTTGCTTTTATAGAACTCTCTTGCTTTTATAGAACTCTCTTGCTTTTATAGAACTCTTCCCCCCTCAGAAATTATTCTTTTTAACACCTGATAACACATCAGAATATGCACTTAGCATGACTGTTTCAGCAATTAAGTAAATGTTAACTCTCAAATTGATATGTCATTAGGTATTATGGTGGAATATTTGACTCATTGCCCTAATGCTTGCCTTTCCATTTGGAGGAAATGGCAACATTTGTACAGAATTGATAATAACTTAGGAAGCACTATTAAGTAATGTCACTGTTCAAACACCCTGTAGGAAAAAAGGGAAAAATAGTTAAATTATAATTCAACTCAAGCAGTACTACTTATTTTGTTGGATTTGACATTTTTCTTCAGTAGCTACTAAAGATCAAATGGATAGCAATAAGTAAAGAATATTTCAGGTGAAATGAGGAAAAAAAGGAAGATCTGGTTTATTTCTACAATGATTCTATAACATTGCTGCATGCTGCAAGCCCATTTGGTTTGGAAAATGCTCTTCTGTAAATTAGTGTCAAGTTTAGTATATTTATCTACAAAAGATTCAAATATTTAAAGCAATCATCAGCAAAGTGAATTAGTATAAAAGGATACTTAAGTGGGGCTTTAAATAACTTTTTTGGTGTAAAGTCTAAGAAATTTCTGTTTCCTTGTGGAAAAATTACAGGCTCCATAATAAGACAGACAAGAAGGTGAATGTTCGTTCTTCCACCCACTGGCTTTGGAACTGTGGAAAACTGCCTAGCTTTCAAGCTTTGATTTTCTTGCCTATAAAAGGAGAACAAATAATTTCCAGCTTCTTCAGGCTTTTGCAAAAGTCAGATAGATACCAGTTAATGTGACTTGTTCAGTACATGGCATTTACTGCACAGGAGTTGGCATTAGTTATCAGCAAATGGTGTATAGTAAAAGAAGGCATGTTTACTTTCTGCAGAATTATACCTTAAATGAAGAATAAAATGGGTGTTGGTCACACCAGGATAAGCCACATTCACCAGAAACAAACAAACAAACAATGAACAAACAGAAAAAACCTGGAAATGCTCCTTCTGACAATGTCCGGGCTTCAGTGTGTAAAATTCCTGTAAGTGCCAAGGTACAGCCATCAAAAGCCATCCACATGGAAGGACCATGGTTCATTCAATAAGTGTGATGTCTGCCTTTGGATTATATAGAAATTGTGATCTCTGGTAGCAAAAGTAACAGAAACTACTCTGAATGCAAAGGTGGCCGAAATTCCCAGCACAGTAGAGAGTAGAAAAGGTAAGCAGGTTGAGGTTTGGTAGCAGATGTCCAAGCAGGAATCATTTGAACAGGCTGACTGGCCCAGACATCAACCACAGACTTCTGGGCTGTAACTTTAGGATACTCAAGCTGCTATATTACATAGAGAATCTAGCCATGAGTATCACCAAGGCTACAAAAATTAGGGCTTTCTTCTTGCATCCATATAAGAAAAAGTTTTCCTCTGCCTTTTGTCTACTGATCAAAGTTATGCTTATACCTCCCATAGCTCTCCCATCTGATTCCCTGGGAAAAAAAGAGCTGTCCTTCATCTGAAGCCATCTTGGAGCCGAAAGGTGGTGACTGTCCTCTGGATTCAAGCAGGGTTATCCTCTGGATTCAAAGACAAAGATACTGAATATCTTTCAGCTCTTTGCCATCACATCAAAGACAAGATGTGAGCAGGGTCCCCTTCTCCGATTCCCTTGGCAGGTGCTCTTACTGCTGGCCCGTCTCCTACCTCATTAGACAAGGACAGTGCTTCCCGGTACCAAGCATCCCTTGTAAAGGTATAGAGACTCTTTCACTTCACAAATACTTCTAACCAAACATTTTGTAATATTTTGTGCAAAATCATTAAAGTAGCAATTTTAAAAAAGCATAATATTTTCAGTTAACATGTTGTAAACTGTATTTTAGTATTTTTAAAATGCAGTGCTTGATAATATTCACTATATATATTTAACTAAGTTTAACATTTCCTATTTAACAAATAACATGTGATGTTTAATTTACTTTCTATTTAACTATGCTAAAAAGAATTTGTGAACAGATAACTTTTGAAATGTTGAGTCTAGGACTAATGAATAATAAAATGGACATTAAATTAGGGACACATTTAAATACCAAAATAGACACAAAGTGATTCATAATTTGATGTTTGGAATGTTATGCATTGTGCATTTAAAAAGGAAAATGGTGCTGATGATTTTTATGTGTTGTTTCTAATTTATGAGATAAAACAAAAGGATTCATGCTGCTCCGTGCAAGCCGTTATCCATACAAAACACATTAAGGATTATAGATGGATTTTACTCCTTCCAAACAAAAAGGCCAAATTGGAATAAATGTCACTATTTCCCTGTTTTAAAATTTTAAATGTCCTTATTTATTTTTAATTACTCACCTTTACTTAATACACATTCAAAACCATTGTGTATAACGGAGATTAAAATCTGTTGCACTGCCTTTTAACACTTTTTTGAATAAAACTTTAAAAAATGTATCTGTATCTGCTAATGCAGCTACTCTAGTGTAATTATTCATGGCTCTTTTTCCAATCTCAAGTATGCATGGACTCAGACAATAAATAGTACAGTTACTATGTCTATATATACTCTCACATACATACATATACATATTCATACATAATTAACACATAGGCACATGTATATGTGTTTGCCTTATATGTATATGAAATTTTAAAATGTTATTTATTTTGTGTTTTTCATAAATTGCGTTGCAACAGTTTTTTCTGTTTAATCAGTGGTTCATGGTGTGTATAAGTTGATAAATGTATGGCTTAGAGTGGAAAATTAAAATAATTTGTCAGCTATTTAGGTTTCAACCAGTATCAAGGGACTATGTGAAAGTCACAGAATGCTTGTTTATGTATTTTGTATTTTATTGGCTATTCATTCAAACTATATCTTCAAAAGCAGTTTTTGGGTGGGGGAAAGTGGTGATACTATATTGATGTATCAATCACCTTTGAATTGAACAGACACTTCCAGAAATCCTTAAGTGCACAGTTTAAAAATTCCTCTTTAACTTTCTCACTAACTTTTGAAAGAGAAAGGACGTGCCAATAAAACAATAACCCTCACTGAGGACAAGTCTGGTCAAGTGAGCTGGCACTGAATATGTATGGGTCATAGTGAAAAATCTGATAAAATTGTTGGACCCTTTTTTCCTAGTCAGTAGTACCCAGGGACATAAAAAAGTATTTTGCATAAGGTTTTCCTGGATTTAGAAATCCCAGAAAACCAGTCATAAAATTCATAATTCAAGGCCCCTGATCCAGCAGGAGAGATGATCAATTCTCATTCTTTATCATTCAAATATGATGTAATTCAAACTGAGTCTGCTCCTCACTCCAGTCCTTTAGCAAGATTCAAAGTGTTAAAATGGGATGGAAAGAAAGGAAGGAGGAATTGAAGAATTCACCAGGATTACATTTGCACCGATGAAGAGCAATATCACCCCGATAAGTTCAGGCACCTATGACTCTTCAGGAGAGACAATAAAAAGAAAGTAAGATGATCCACAAAGAGATCTTTATGAGTTATATTCAGAATGGATGTTATCCTGTTAAGAACAATCCAAAATATGCAAATATACCATTTAATTTTTTCATGTAGTAATTTTTGCGGCCATATTTTTAATTGCTTTTCATAGAAAACATAATTTTAATTCTGTTGTTAAATCTGTAAGCATGTATTGAGGAGCACTCTCCATTTTATCATAGGCACATCATAAGAAATTTACAAGGGCCTGAGCAGTTAAGCTTTTACACCTCAGCATCAACATGACTTACAGCAGAGCTAGGATGCCTACAAAAGCATTTGATTAAAATGGAGACCTCAGAGCCTCCTGATAGAAACATCAGCTTAGTTGATAATGTCTCGATAATGATGTCAGAGAAAATAAAGCTACACATGCCCATATTTATATAGATATAGCCAAAGATACACATAATAATTAGTTTCATTATTAACTTACTAAAGACACTCGTAGCTGTTTCCGTGGAGAATAAAATTTTAATTAAGGAAAGTTGGTTGCAGCAGGTAAGGGCTCTTGAAGCGCTAACATGATGAAATTTTATGAACAGTAACTCCTAAATGGCCTGGCAAGATCATGATGAAGGACATGGTGGAGCAGCTTAAAAATAAACAATTATAACTGCTCTAGCTAGGTATGATTTCTAGTACCCATTGCTCTCACACCGCTTGCCAAGATGGTCAAAACATTTTTGGGGAAAGAAGCAAGAACAATCATTGTTTGTTTTGTTTTTTAACAAATAATTGAGCCGACAGACCATGTGATACAGTAAAGACACAGACTTCAAGAGTATCCTATCGCAGTTCCTGCCCATTGACGCAATTTGCATCATCTGTAACAAAGGAGGTGATACAATTAGTGACGTCAGTCTCAGAGGATGAAGATTAAGTGATTGCACACTTTATGATTATAATTCTTAAAAAGGATTTGAAGTTAGAAACTTACTTGCTGCTAAGAGGATGCCACCCCCAGGATTTGCCGAAAAGGCATCATACACAAATAATGTGTTCTCCTTCTGGTGATATATTTTTAAAACTTATTTTCTTTTTATTTTACTTGAATAAAAACTGAAACCTTTATATATATCCCACTTTAGTCAAAATTATTGCAAAGAAATAGTGCCAGGCTGTGTTTCAGGAGTGCAGTGCTGGGAGGCAGCTGAGCCGGGCTCTGGCACAGCGGACTGTGCACTCTGGGGCTAGCGGCTTACCCACCCAGCTAATTCTAGGCTGCTGTCCAAGAAATCTGTGATCACCACACAGATGATTGGCCAAAATAAAGTACCATAAGATGAGAGGGGGATTATATCTCATGCAGTAAGTTCACTGGACCAGAGAGAAGACATGATAGCTTTGAAAATGGCACGATGGAAACATGATAGAGAATCTGAGGTTTACGGGTCTGCCCAGAACGATGCAGACCTGCCACTGAATGCAGAAAGGACTGCAGCTGCTGCAGTGATGATCACTAAATTGACCACTGACCAATTACTTGGTCTCAATGTCAGTTCACAACTTTTACTCATTTGTACGGCTCTGAACATGTACTTAACCCCTTTTGGGCTCCATTTCCTCACCATTTATATAACTATACATTTCAAACAGACCCGCTTTATTAGGACAACTAGGTAAGCTCTCACACAAATTTCTTAAACCTTTGAAGATATTTCCTACTTAAATATCTTTTTATCTTACTTCAAGAACAACCAATAATGATACTGGGTACTTCAACTGAAGTCTCCAGTGCTTCAAATTAACTCATAAAATTAGCAAGATGTGTATTTCTGAGTGGATACAATAACCAGCTGTGGCCAAATTAGAATTTTAATGGGTTCATGTAACAGCTGTATTTGTTACTTACGAAGATAATATGGAACATGGACCAAATTTGATATTAAGTCATTTTGAAGGAAAAGAACATTGTCAGGTGTGAATTGGATATTCTTAGTATCTGTTAACATCAGTCTATATCAATATATTTCAGAAGCAGGAAAAATCAAAACAAAAAAAATTCACTTTATCTGAGTATATAGTCTAAAGGCTTTAGAAAAATGCTTTGTTCATGTTTATGACACAATAACTTTAAACATCACTTTTTTATTTTTGACAATTCTCTTAAGAGATCACTTCTGCATTATTTTTTTCTCATTGTTCCCACTTTTCTTACTATATATCCTCCAATATAATTCAGTGCCTATAAGTAGCAGATGCCCAGCAAATACATGGTGCTAACATTAACAGAATTCTCTTTTGAAGTTGTATAACAGCTTCTTTCTAGCCAGTAGAAGCAAGTTGTAGAGCAAGTTATAGAGGCTATGCAAACTAATGTGCCTCCAAACCAAGTAACTGACCTAAAAAACAGGTGGAAAGAACTATGATCCTCAACAGTTCTGATTGCCCATCCTAGCCAAGTATAACTCTTGTCTTCAGGAGAAGCAGTCCCAACAAAACTTCTAGAAAGATCATTCTTGCCCAGGGTAGCCCTAGGTCCCATTCAGATGAACTCTGTTTTCAGATAAGGCACATAACTCCAGGCACCTCAATTTCTTTAGGGTGAAAATGAGAGTACACTGTGACTCCTCCACTTCCATCAATTTATATCTCAATGTTTTGTCCATATTTATGGATATTCTCCTACTTTACTTTGGAAATCATATGTACTAATTACTGACTCTTGAGTTATTCTGTTTCTCACACCAACAGCCAATCCACTGACTGAAGTGATATATCATAAACTCCCATTAGAACATAAATCAGATAAAAGAAACAAAATGTCTATTAGGACATAGAAAATCATGACATCTGGATACAGTGAGCAGGTTACTGTCTAAAATTCTGACACTTTATATTTAATTCTTATCATGCCATCTACTGTATTCAAAAATGGTGCTCAGCAATTATGATACCAATAAAAGATGACAGAATCATGGCTGATCAGTGAAAACCCATAATCAAGGGCATTCACACTTCCAAAGTCTGGGTATATCTCCAGACCCTTTTCAAGAGTCTTCTAAAACCATGGTAGCAAGGTGTTTGGGTACAGTTAATGCTGTTTGTGATAAAAAGAACCACATGCTATTTCAGAATGCTCTGTTCCCAGATCCTTCAGATAAGAAACTGCTTTCCAAGAACAAGGGCAGCCTGAGCTATAAAAGCATCAAATTCTCCCTGAGGCTGGGAATGCTGAGCCATTTCACTGATCTCACTGACATTTATCCTTAAGAAAACTAACACTGGTAAAACCAAACCTACTCTTTATTATGCCAAGCTAGCATAAAGAAAAGCCATGAACAAATAGAGTAATTTTAAACCTCCAAGGGACTAAAGATATTTCTTCTATAAGATAATTGAGAAGTCATGCCATCATACAAAACAAGTTGAGTTTTGTTGCAGAAAAACAGAAAGGAACATTTTTCAGGTGAATATATTATAGACAATAAATGTGGCTTGGAGGCTTCTAGTTGCCTTCAGATTTGCACAGATGCAGTGGATTGTGGTAACTGGAACAGCAGGACAACAGCAAATAGGTGAGTCACCTGGAATGTGAAGCCTCTTTTTCTGGACTACATACTCCAAAATCCTGTGAGAGCCAGACACTTCTCATTTTTGTGGTCAGGTGTAAATTTTTGTATGTTTCAAAGTTGAAAGATCATGTACCCTTCTAACTAGCCACCCCTATATTGTTTCCATATTAAATTATCTTCTCTATTTCTTGGTAAATTAGCATGTCTTTAGCTATAGAAATGTGTTCTTTCCTTTGCAGGTAGCAATTCAAGCATGTGGCAAAAAGGAGCCTAAGTTATCAGTAAAAGTTCTTGGAAGATAGGCATCATCCTGGGCCTATCAGCTTAAGACTCACAAGGATAAAACTGTAGCCTGAAATATTGTTACTCACTGGGGGAGATCACGGAACAGAACTATGGAGTTCTTATGAACCAAATATAGTAAAAAATGTAGGGATTACAGAGGGCATTTAAGTGAAATAGTGTTTCGCTAGGTTTAAAACAAAGCAAGACTGTGTCTAGCAGTCTGGACTGCACAGTTGACTCCAAGTCTTCTTTTCTTTGGGGCCACAAAGTAGAAATAGATGAGAAATGCTCTGACTAGAAGCACCTATCTGAAGGTCTGCAAATTGGGGTATACATTGAGGTTGCTACTTTATAACACTGTAATATAAGTTTTTCAGACTGAAGTGGGATTTTACATTCTTACACATATAATTTTAAACAGCAAAGTTTGATATTCTGTAATATGAAATGTTAAGATTTCTCAGTGAGTAAAAGAGCTGCATAGTAGTCAGTCAAATGAAAAGACTATCATATACCGTGTAGTACAACACATTCTTAGTGGACGTGTTATTTTTCACTGTTCTGTCATGTGTCTAGATGTTCCCCCAAAGCTTCACATGGTCATAGTTGGTGTTTTTCAGATATGGCTGGATCTAGAGTGTGTGATGCTGGGATTAAGGGTGTATGATTACTAAATTAGTCCACTGATCCTTTTGGAATTGTTCTGGGTAGGATTAAGGGTGCCCTATCCTGGACATGAGTGCTACTCGGTTTAAAGGCAGGAAGCCTAGATACAATGCAAAGGGACAGAAAGAATCTGTTGTTTGTCACTTGTTGCTTGTTCTTTGCTATTTGCTGCCTTATACCCACCAGTGTTTCTCCTCTGTGATTCCCCTCTGCCATGCCACCCTGCTTTGGATCCAGCCAACTATAAACTGAAACTTTTATGAACTGTGAGCTAAACAAACTTTTAACTTTGTGTGTTGGGCATTTTGTCTCAGAAGAAGAAAAATAACTAAGACACCCATTACTTTTGCTCTTGGCTTTATCTTTGTGTATTCTTCCAGCCTGATGAATGGCTGTGAATATTTTTACTTCTCAATCAAAATTAGTTTTTTCTTTTTTAAGATATAGCTATGTAATGAGAGAGAGAGAGAGAGAGAGAGAGAGAGAGAGAGAGAGAGAGAGCAAGCAAGAGAAACAGAGAGACAGAGAGAGATACAGAGAGAGAAACTGAAAGAAAGAGAAATTGAGGAGACAGAGAGAAAGAGAGAGAGAGAGATTTTTCAACAATTATTAGTAAAGAGTTTCCTTTACTTTCCACTTAGGCTTAACTTAACACCCAAAAGAAAAATTCCTTTATTTTAGCCCATTGTAATACAGTATATAAAATTCCCAATTCTTCTGTAAACTGTTATTAATATGAACTTAATATTGCAAACTCTCATGCTACTACTTAAAGAAAATGACAATTTGAAAATAAATAGCAATGTTTAATAATACAATTATTATAATAATAATATATCATAATAATATAAAAGAACATTCTGTTGAAAAGACAAATTAGAGTGATGCATGCTCTATTAAGCACTTAAAAATATAAAAGTCAATATGTTGAAATTGAATTTTTAGGGGGCTGGAGATTTAGCTCAGTGGCACAGAGCCTGCCTGTCAAGCGCAAGTCATGAGTTAGATTCCCAGTACCAGAAAAAAAAAACAAAAAAACAAAAAAAAGAAATTGAATTTTTAGTGAAAAGCCAATTTTTTGATGGAATTCTTTAAAACAAACAGTCATCTGTAAGGAATGATATTTTAAAAACTTGTGGTTACCCTATATCTATGGTATCACTTTCCACACTTTCAGCTATCCATAGTCAAACACGATTTAAAAATATTACAGAGCACCAGATATCATAACTCATAAATTTTAAATTACATGCTGTGCTGAGTAGAGTGATACAATTTCACTTTATTATACTACCACACTGTCCAGAAGACCTGTTTATGCTACTTGGCTGTTAGAATCACTTAGTAGCTGTATAAATTACTGGATTGATTGTTGTGGTATCACAGTAATTGTGTTCAAATAACCCTTATTTTAGTCAGCAATGGCAACAGAGTATAGGAATAGTGATACTGGCAAATTTATATGCTGAGAGAAGCCTTAAAGTGAAAAGATGAAATATCTCTTCTCAATAAGGAAAGAAAAAAGTTGCATGCTGAAATTGTTAATATCTATAAGTAAGAATAAAATAGTAAGAGTGAAACTTCATCTATAAAGTTGTGAAGAAGGAAACCGATATCTATCCTAGTTATGCTGTCACACCTCAAACTACAAAAGCTCCTCCTGCGGTGTATGATAAGTGCTTAAGACAAGATAAAAAAATACTTCGTGTGGGTGGATGACATGAACAGAAAATGTGTTCCAGTATATGTTATGCCAGAAAGCACTGAGCATATTTGAAGACTTTAGCAAGGAATAGAGGCCCTGAACTTAGGGACAGCAAGCCAGTTATTGCTAATAAGGCATGGTTACACAGTTTCAAGAATAGGTTTTGAATTGAAAAATATAAAAATTATTGGATAAGCTCTATTTGCCAATGCCACATTTCCAGCACAGTTGACTTATTGTGCCAAATTTATAAATTGTTTCATTGTAGGTGCACATGGGTAGGGAAAAATTATAGTGTATACAGGGCTTAGAACTATCTGTGGTTTGGGGTACCCAATGGGGGTCTTGGAGCATATAACCTCTACATATAAAGGGTGGGGTGACTGTTTCTTTCCTTGAAAGACTAATATCTATTAAAATTAATTGCTTTACTATAAACCAATCATTAGCTGCTTGCTTCCTTTTATAGTGGTAGTTCCAGAAACAATTGTTTTTCTAGAGAAAGATATATACTCTAAATATGTTAGTATTGAGTAAGGTTACATCATATGCATATTTCATATTCTGTGAAAATGAGTAAATCTTTAAAAAGTGGTGGTTCTCTTTGTCCATAGTATTTAGAGTAGAACTTACAGACTGAATGAGTTCTAGAAAATAGGAAATTAGTTCCTTTCCATGGACTTAAAGAGAGAAAAGACTAAGGTGAGAGTCGGGAAAAAGAAACAGGGAGAAAAAGCAAAACTGTACATAGTTGCATCAGTCAAGAATCTGAGCCTGACTCCACATCTCCACTCTCAGCCTCTCCATCTTTCTTTTATTGTACACACACACACACATACACACACACACACACACGCGCGCGCGCGCTGCAGTGCATGTAGGTAGGATTGGGCAAGGAATGAGCCTGGAATCGGGGTGCATTTCCTTGGCTCAGGAAATAGAAAGACAAGTGGTTAGTGGAGCCAGAAACTATAAGAAAGAGGAAGCACGTAGAAGATGGAGCTCATGAGGTGACCATGATTGAACTGTGTGGGATGAAAAATTTGCTATGTTGACTTTAGGACCCAGCGTTTCAGTTAAGGGTTAAGATGGGACTTCAACCTATAGGTTGGAAAACTGGATTGGAAATCCTGAAGTCAGATACGAAGAGGAGTTTTATGAAATTATTAATAATGTCTATTGAGTATCTTGATAAAATATCAGCATTTATTAGAAATTGAATTGTGTGATAAAATCAAAAATTCCATGACAGGACATGTAAGTCCCCTTTACAGAACAAATACAGAAAGAATTTTGCCGGGTGTGGTGGTACAGGCCTGTAATCCCAGCACTTGGGAGGCTGAGGCAGGAGGATCATTGTGAGTTCGAGGCCAGCCTGGGCTACAAAGTAAGCTCAAGGCCAGCCTGAACTGCATAGCCAGACCCTGTCTCAAAAAAGACCCAAAAAAGAAAAAAAAGAAAGAATTTAAGCTAATTTAAATATTATCATGTGCCTTGTGGGGAAAAATTTGGTGTTGAAACAAAATAGTTTCTAATTATAAAACTTAGCTTCACTATAGACATTATTCTTTCTTCTTAGAGGGAATTATTGAGAAAATTACAAACAAAATGGTTGTTTTTATTATTACATAAGAAGCGATGGTAAATAAGTTTTTAAATATTGTGCAGCTTTTTAGCCAACCTAATGAAAAGAGCACACTGCAGTGTCCATGATGCTGGCTCAAGTCCTGCAAAACTATTAAAAGATTATACTTTCTTCATGGGTAACTGCATACAGTATCATTGTGTAATATATTTTTCCTCTCAAGAGCATAGAGAACTTAAGTCAAATGCATTCTGAATCCAGGTTTGAATGTTATCAAATCAAAGAAAAAAAAAGAAAGTCCCAGAGATCACTAGTGGCAAATATTTAGTTCTATAACTTGATTTACTAGAATGGCTGTCTACAGAGTTGACAACAGAGATCATAAACATCAAGTTTCTCCATCTCATGCATGACAAACCTAATGGGAATGATTTGTGCTTAGTCCTATTTCTTTGTGGACTGCTTTCACTGGAACACTAAAGTAGTACAAGCTAAATGAAGTTTAACTCCAACTGCAAGCATTTAATGCTCATGACATTATAGTAATAATAGAGGCATAAATTCCTGCTATGAAATAAGCAGGATTAAAAAGTGTCCCACTTCTTGATGAGCTTATTAAAATACTCCCTTGCATCATATATATATATATATATATATATATATATATGAAAATTGTATATATAGCCAGCTTCTTAATTTCATTTTAGGAAATGGGTTATGATGCATTACAATTTACACAAATAAAAGTCTGCACAGCATTGCATCTATAAAGCATGAAGATAACTTATTGCTCTGGCAAATGATAAAACTACTTATGGTGGCAGCTGTGATTTATTGAAGCAATTCAAATACACTTGGAAAGTATATTAGCTTTGCTTCTGCCCACAAAGGGCACATTTGAACTGAGTAGGACACTCCAATGATAAATTACAGACTAGAACCGAATGAAGGCAATTGGCACATCAAATGCCTAAAGGCTCCAAATTCTAGCAAGAATGTATATTCCATGATTACCCTTCACATGCAGTGGCAACTTGGGCTGGCAAAGAAACAAGTTAGCATCTGATTGTTATATTTGGTGATAGCAGTTGTTTCTTTTTAATAACAAAGCTTTACTTGTTTACATCAATAAAGAGATTGGTACCTCTGTAATACATTCCAAATTACCATAAATCTGTGGGCCATTACAATCCTTAGCAGCAGAGATTTATAAATTAATTCCAGAATAGAACTTGTCAGAGCCAAATGAATAAAATCCAAAATGCCAATGTCCTCTCCCAAGTAAAACCATGACTCTAGTGTGTCCCCAAGCATTGAACACCTCCAAAGCTACATTTCTGATGGAAAACTACTGAATGGAACCTTCCTGACCAACCGTGTGGCACCCAGAGCTACATTATTCATCAGGTGGTGCTCACTATGTGTCAAGCACTAAAGGTCAACAATTTAATTAAGTAATTTACTTGGATTACTACATTTAAGCCTGGATGAGCTAGTCCTAGATTATGTTTATTTTACATATGAGACCACCAAGGTACAGGTGATTAATTTGTTCAAGGTCACAGGTAGAAATGATACAGATTTGGACCCAGGTAATCTAGTTCCTTAGTTGTTATGTAGAGCTATTCCATTTTACAGGATAAACTATCTGTGTGTAATAATTATTGAGGTCAATTAATTTGAAAGGACTTATTTCTCCTCTTTCTTTATAACTTTTGTCTCCATTGAAGGAAACTACTTATATTCAATTTAATTTAATAACTATTGAACATACCCTGCTTTGGTTTACATGTATGTATTAGTTCTTTATTCTTAGAATAACTGAATTTTGTTTCTTGGCAGAAAAAATATGGGAAATTTTATCCCTGATATATCCAAGTGACAAGAAGCCTTCCTAACTGATTTCAGTGCACTGATGCTTCTGGTATGTAATAAATTGGAAGACCAAGGCAAAAGAGAGCAGCCCATTAACTACATGTTTCAGCATCTCTGTACTAACACTTTTGCTTTTTGTTCTCAGCTAAACATGTTAGCTAAGACTCAGAATCAATCTCAGACACATTTCTAACAAGCTTTGTTACCACTTTTTCAATGCAAGTCACAGTAAAAGGGAAAAAAAATGCGAGCAAGGTAATCTGGTTTAGAATTTGATGTTTTGGCAGATGTAAACCAGGAAAAAAGAACTGTACTCAGGAAGAATTATAATTGACTTTTGAAAAAGAAAATTCTAAATGAAAGAA
>NW_004955421.1:2763525-2806999 GCF_000276665.1 Chinchilla lanigera | reverse complement strand
TTTCAGGTTTTACACTAGTGAAACAATGCAGTGCTTGCACATGTATGTCTGATTTATTTCACTTATGAGTATGGTCTCTAGTTGTGACCATTCACCTATAAAAGCCTCGCGTTTGTCTTTCTTTATACCTGAGTAATATTCCGTTATATACAAGTACCACAATTTCCTTTTCCAATCCTCGGTGGATGGACATTTGGGTTGCTTCCACAATTTAGCAGTTACAAATTGTGCTGCTATGAACATAGCTGCACATATATCGCTGTGATATGATGTTTGTCTGTACTGTTCTTTTGCTATTTTGTAAAATGTTATCTGTTAATGTTTGCCTCCTTTTATTTTTAAAATAAAAGAAAGATTTACGGAAAAACAATGAACAATGAACAAAGAATTTGGAAAAAATAAATAAATAAATAAATAAAGTTTCAATTTGTTTTCACAATGTTTCCAAGTTCTGCCATGTACATAATACAGTCCCAATCAATTAGTGAAGTTTATCTCAGGCTCCTTTAAGACCATCAGACATCAAAATCCCAGCTGATTTATTTTTTCTTCTTCCTGCTCTCCTTCCGTGCCTGTTCACTTCCCAAATAAAGCCATCTGTGGTGATTTCACAGAAGCTCTGCCTTCCCTGGAGGCTCTCACAGCCCCCAAATCTAACTGGGGCTTCTGTTATAAATCTAGTGGAAACAGCCAGATGGCAGTTGTCGTCCTATAAGTGCTGACTGTCACCAGCAGGCACATAGACAGAATTCAAGTAGTCAGCCTTCAAGACAGCGCCACGAGACTTAAGGGCCACCAGTGTGAGCTGAGACTGGAGGACAGCTTTTCGGTCATGCTGAGAGCCGGCACTGCTGATTCACATAATTTACAGTCAGTTATTGTCACCACACACAACAACAGCAACAACAAAAATAATAAAATGGAGGGAGAAGAAGCAAGTTCTCAGTATCATTGTAGCCTATTTTTCACAGCCCTTTTCATATCTTTCAAACAAACCCCAGTATATTTTCTTGGGTCTCTACAATTCATAAAACACTCACAAAGATAAAAGGTGATGTTTAATATATGTCATCTAGTTCCTGAAAGTGTAATGCAATTTTTACAATGTTAGAAGTGTTTCAAAATAGGAACAAACACTGGATTACTGTTTCTATTGTGGTTAACTCAGGCTAGTAGTAAACAAAAAACAAAAAGCCTAAACTGTCTTTTCCAAAGTGTTATAAGAATTAATTAATGTAAGAATTAAAAATTAAGTAATATAAGAATTAAGTATTATCAGAATACTTTGGAAAAGTACATAGGTCTCCTGCATTTACTGCGTTTCTTCAGTTCTTCACCTGACAAAGAATGGGCAGACATTGACAAGCTAAGGAGAGGGGCTGGACTTCTGGCATCCAGAACAGGGAGAAAATAATTTCAGTTGTTTAATCCACATGAAAAGGAAAAAAAATAAAGAAAAAGAGAAGGCAAAAACTAATTTTCTGTCCTATTGTACTGAGGACTTCTTCCTAAATAAGACAATCACTAAATTGGCAAACTCAAATTCCTAGTGCCCCAGGCTGAACAGGAAGTTCAATTATTCAGCAAGAGAAGAGAAAGTCTGTAGCACACAAAACTAACTGGCAGGGTCAACAGCAGAATAATTTAGAAATCAACAACTCTGTTTGTATATTCTGCATCATCATTATAAGAAAGGGAAAAATACAGCAGGTAAGAGGGATAAGATGATTGAAAAGACATTGAGCTTGAGTCTCAAGTGATGTGAATTTATTGATTTCCTAGGGCATACTAAGAGACTAGGACATAAAATCACATGAGTTCATCTCCATACTTGTGGAGTGAAGTCCTTAGAATTAGACTGCAGAGTAGATTCACCTCTTTATAAATTACATGTCATTTGTCTTGCCCTTTTTAATGGGGAGAGAAAAGCATTTTGAGCTCTTGAAGCCTTATTAGAAGCAGACTTAATAAGTGTGTCATAAGTACTGCCAAATTAATACTTTAATTTCCACAGCAGTTGCCAAACATGCCATTGCATCAAACCAGAGTTTAAACAATATCTTTTATGCAAATTTGAGAGATTGAAAATAAATGCAAAAATAAATGCTACTAGCCATCTGTAATCAATTCATCTGGACAACCACATTCATACTTACACATGTGCATACCCAGCCACAAAGCTGCCCACACACATACACACACACATGCTTCCTAGAACCCACTTTGTCTTTCTTTAATGAAATACTACAAAGGCCCAGCTATAGTCAGTAATGAGAAAGAACCCATTCTAACCCAACTAAACTGCTGTCCTTAGCAAGTGGTTCGTAGTTAGGTCTTGAAGTCAATAGATAATGAGTAAGGTCCTCAGCTCTTGGCTCCAGTGTGGTTTCTGCACCTGGCAAGCTGCAGGGTTGAAGGCACTGGGGAAGGAGGTGAGGAGTAAATGTTTCCATGGTTTTTCTTTTCCACATTCTTGTTGTCAAGGAAACTGTCTCTTTCGTGTGGCATTTTCAAGGAGGCACTTGAGGTAGACTTCAACTCAGAGAATATGAGTACCTTAAATCCTGTCATTTTAACAATGGGAAATTAAAAATACAAAAGCCTTTGACAGAAGGTTGCAAAACAGCCTGAAACTTCCAGAGTTTCTCGCAAACAGGCAAGAAGCAGCAGCAAAGCCATTAAAGACAGTATATTATGAAATATGTGTTGAACCTGGAAGGTGAAGATATGTAAAGGAGGTATTTGAAATCTTCATTCCCTACAATAGATGCTTCCTTATGGGAAACTGGGACAACAAGCACTGCACACAGAAAAATGTGAAGCTGCACGGCTGATTGGGGCTGCCTCGAGTGGTCCTCCAACAGCAGAGGCAACGAATTGAGCATTCTGGGGCCACATAGACACGCTCTGATCAATTACTGTTGTTAAAAGTGTGCCACAATCATAAATGGGATTTTTAATTCCCCATTGCTGCTAATATATAAAAATGATTCTTTCATGTTGTCCTTGTATTGTGCAACGTTGTTAGATTAGTTCTAAAAGTTTTTGTTGTTGTTTTGTTTTGAGACAAAGTCTTCCTATGTAGTTTATGCTGACCTTGAATTCAGTATGTAGCCCAGGCTGGACTTGAAATCATGCTCATCCTCCTGCCTCAGCCTCCAGAGTGCTAGGAGTACAGGTATATCCTACCATGTCCAGCCAGTTTTAGAGGTTCATTTGTAGATTGTTTAGAAATTGTTATGTAGTCAGTCATATCATCTTCAAGCACAGATTTTCTTATTTAAAAAATTATGTTACAGAGACATTGCAAGAAACCGTAAACTGCAAATATAAAACAATGTGTCTAAAAAAAAAGAATTTGTATTAATAAGCAGGTAGCATAATTTATTATTACAATACATGTTTGAACCTGTAAGGTGTATATACAGAAGTTTGAAGAAAGAAAAAGAGATAAAATGAAGATTCGTTGTTGTGTTACAGTTTTTATCTCTTATAGTATAAGTACTCTTTTTTTTTTTTTTACAGTTTATAAAATGCTCTAGCCAGGCATGGTTGTGCACATCCATGATCCCACCACTTGGGAGGCTGAGGAAGGAGAACCACCTTGAGTTTGAGGCCTGCCTAGGCTACATAATGAGTTCAAGGAGAGCCTGAAATACCTAGCAAGACCCTGTCTCAACAAAGTTTTTTGAGACCCTGTCTCAAAAAAGTTGTATACACAAAATAAGACACATAGAAACTATAATTTTGATTTTTTTCTTTTTCTGAATTCTCACAAATTTGAGCTACACAGGAACTTTTCTTCTAATCTATTTTTTGTCTTTTGATTGTTCTCTTTGGCTAAACTCAAACCCACAAACCCCTGTAAGCAAAAGATGAGAGTAGTAGATATCAACTAGGAGAAATCAGGTCTCCTTCAGAATTCATGGAAGAGCACCTTAAAGAATCTGACCTCTGTATCACAACAACATGCACAAGTTCACCCAGGAGCAGAGTGCTATTGGTTTGTAGATTATCCTCCTTAGGACATAAAAGTTCATGCAAACCTTCATGGAGTTAGCTTCACACATTTTGCAAACCAGAATGTTTGAAACTTGTGCTCCACTATGGAACCTTGCATTCTTCAAGATGTTTTTATGCTCTGTTCTGGCTACACTTTCTTACATTTATTTTTATTCTCAGAACAGTTATAACCTAGAGTGATTCATAAAAGGTGCAATGCTGCTAGGCCTATGGGGAAAAAACTCAAAAGTAAGAAGTAAGTAGGGAGAATAGTAAGACTGTACTTTAATGAGCCTCTAGGTACCTTCGAGGAAATGGTGTGAGAATCTGGGGGAAGAAGTCGCTGGGCAATTATGGATGCATGGAAGTCCTTGAAGGGTACCAAACTCATGCTCAGAGTCAGCATGGCTTGGCTGACAACTGTGAGAACACCTAGATAAACTGGGGAAAACAATTATTGTGGTTTCAGGGATTTGAGAAAAGGCGAAAGCATGAAGGCTATTGGGCTTTGTTAACATATTCTCCTAGCGAACTGATGTGCATAAAATCATCTGCTCTGGAATGGAGTTGTGACAACTAATATAATTATTGACCCCACTTGTAACTATGAGACACTCATAGGCTCTAAAAAGGTTGCAGGGATCGTAGTGTCTTTTAGAATTGTACTAAGTCAATGAGGCATACATAATGCTGTACCTCAGCTGTGCTGCTGTGGTTGTTGCCTGGCTCTATTACTGTAAAATTAAAGTTCCACTCACTTGGAATAAAGAGCAGAGACTATTTCAGATGTGGAAGGGTTCATTAAAAGTTCGATCCTATGCTGATGGTCTGGAAAAGAGACAATCTAGGATACAATGAATAACATAAATCCATGCTGATCAGTTTTGCTGAATTTATATTTGTGCTCATGCAGTAAAGAGCCATATCTGCACATAGTTGAAAGAGAGAAGAATTTTAAAGAGAGGCACCTTTCAGGGCTAATACATGTGAGGCAGTGTCTTTCAAATTTGGTTATTTGTATATCACTTTATATTCAAAATTGGAACATCACTGGAGTTTTAAGTAAATGTGAGTTTCTTAGAAATTAGAAATTTAAACACCACCCAAAAGCCTAAAAATTTCCTCTCGGGTACCACTGCATTTGAAAATTTGAGAAGCAAAGATAAAAATAACACTACTCAGGATTCTCCTCACTTTTTTTAATCACTAAAAATCTCTACATAAAGTCACAAATGCCAGAGTCAACTTCATGCCAGCTCTAGGCATACGAAGAAGAACAGAAGACAATGTGATAGCACAGGGCTCTTTGTGCACTCTGTCCATAAAGGCAGAAAATCTGTCAAAATCTTCTCCATGATTTGAATATTAGATTAGGAATGCCATTGAAAGAATGACATGCCCTGTCTCAGAATGGAGCAGCATGTGTAAGACAGAAAGAAACAAAATCAGAAAATCAAAAAGAATATAGCAACAACAACAAAAAAGCAGACAACTGAAACAAAACTTGTGAAAGGACTTAAAATGGAGGAGCAGAGACAAAAAAAAAAAAATGAATAAAGCAGTTTACAATGCTAACCTCAACTCCTAGAAAGGCGATGCTGGTGATCAAGCCCCCACAAGAAGGTTGAACACTAAAAACACCTTCCAATATGATCATGAATAGGTTGAAGAGGAATATAAATACCAAAACAATCAAACCCAAAACACATCACAGGGAGACAGAACCTGACTAAAGAAATCTCCACAGTAGTGTCAGAATCCTCTACCTTGATTGATCTTCAACCCACTGATACAGGGGGAAGAAACTCCCAATCCGAAAGATAACTGGGACAAGTTTGTGTTCTCTAAAGTTGAAGAATGACTTTTAAAAACAATGGACATTAAGAGCAGAATATATTTATTGAGGGGAATAAAAGCTTCTATCTGAGAGAGAGGGACAGAAGGAGACCTGAGTGGGCCGCCAAGGACCCTGCCTTTCCTAGGGATGTTATAGAGCAAAACCATGAGGTGAGGCAGATTCAACATGTGGAAAAAATGGGAAATCACAAGGTGGGCATGAGGTGGGATAAAACTATGGTCAACCAATAAGATTACGAATATAATTGCTCAGGTAAAATTGATTATATCAGGATCACATAAGGAAGTGAATATGTAGCAAGCAGGCAAGAATACAACACAGGGGCTTTTCCTGTAGGGGGTTGAGTTAGTGACTCTTCCTAGCTTTCTCAAGGTGATAGAGACCTATTTAGAATATTAATCCCTGATGTTTATCCTTAAGGAGGTATGTGGGTGCATTTGTTTTGTCTTTTGTCTTGAAGTCTGGCCCACAGCTGGAGGTGTCTGTCTCTCCTGCAGTTGTAAGGTATCTCATCTTTTGCACTGGCTCCTTCTGAGGGCCTAGCCCTGTCTTCCCATAATATTTCTTTCTAACTCAGTTATCTACAACACCACAGCATAAAAGTAACAGGAACATGAGAAATCAAAGACCTATGGTATTTCCCCAAATCCCTAACCCCTCCAAAGCTGATTTCATGGACAATAAATGAAAGGAAACTACAGGTAAAGAACTAAAAAACAAAATGGTCATAATGGTTAAAAACAAAATGGTCATTTCTTTTACAATGATAAAAGAAAAAAATGTAGAAGCAAATAATATATTTATCTAGCTTAAAGAGGGTTTAAGTAAACAGATAAAGGGTTTTGCTAGCAAAATTTTCAAAGAGTATAAGGAAAAAGAAACCAATAAAATAACTGGGTTAAACTAGATAATGTAAGATATGAATCACCACTTTGGAAGAGAACAAGAAAGTATGTAAAGAAAGAAAGCAGAGACAGACACGAAAAATTCAATGAAAATGATGAGCAGCAAACTTGGCCAATGTGAGGGCAGAGTGACAATAATAGAAGACAAGGTTGATGTAGTGGATCATAAACTCAGTAATACCTTAAAAACAACAAGACACCATGCAACTTGGATCCAAAGCTGTCACATGACTCAAAAAAATCAGAATTTTAAGAATAAAGAAAAACCTAGTAGATGAGTTAAAAGTACAAAAATTTATTCATTCAAATCATAGCAGAAAATTTTCTAAATCTAGGAAAGTGATTCAATATTTAATTCCAAATGCACATATATCCTCAAATGACCATGATCAGAAAAGAATCTCTCCATGACACATCAAAATTAAAATTCCACAAATTCAAAAACAGGAGACAATAATAAAAACTACTAGAGAAAAACAGCAAATAACCTGTAGTGTACAGTCAAGTTTAGTGCAATAAGTATTTTTCAGCACAAATTTTAAAGGATGGGAAAGCCCAGAGCAGGTTCTCAAGCCTAGAACAAAACAATTGTCAACTCAGACATTACATCCTGCAAAAGACTGACAGAAGTAAAGACTTCCCACAGCAAAGAAATCCTAAATGAAAATATGACCACTAAACCATCATTGCAATAAATACTCATGGGAATTCTGGAAACAGACAAGGGGGCCATCAGCAGCAAAGAATACCAAGGAAATAATACATCTAAGTGAGAGAGTAAACAAAGGGAAAAAATAGAGAAAATAGCCCTGGAAAAAATAATGCAATGACAGCATTCATTAAATACCCTTCAGTAAGAACTCTCAGTGTTAATGTTCACATACTTCCCAATCAAAAAAAGACAGACTTGCAGATTAGATTAAAAAGAAGAAAATGTGATCATATACCGCCTACATGAAACACACCTCATCCACAAGGAAATGCATAGACTGAAAGCGAAAGAATGGAAAATGATATTGCATTCAAGTGGGGACTGAAAGCAACCAGGAGCAGCTTTGCTACTTCCACACACAGAGGAAGTCAAGCCAAAGCTGCTAAGAAGAGACAACAATGGTTACTACATGCTGATAGAGGGAACAGTTCAACAAGAAAAGATAACAACTATAAATATATGTACTCTGGATGTTAGCACACCCAATTCAGTTATAGTGCAATTTCAAAACTTGACTCTTACAACTAGGTAGTCAAGCAGACTAAAACATCAACAAAGAACCATCACTGTTGAAACAGATCACTGAACAAATGGATTTAAAATATACCCACAGTGCTTCATCCAACAAAAACAGAAAACACTTTTTTCTCAACAGCACACAAAGCTTCTTCTCCATATAGTCCATATTTTAGGCCATAAAGTAGAATTAAATAAATGAAAATAATTAAAATAATCCCTTGAATACTACTGGATCATAACAGTACAAAGGCAGGAATAAAGAGCAAAAGAAAAAGGACTATGCCAACACACAGAGATTAAGTCATATATTATTGTGGATCACAGAAGAAATCAGAGAAGAAATAAAAATTTTAACAATCAAATAACTGTGGAATTATAACATACCAAAACCTATGGGACTCAACAAAACACTTCTTGGAGGGAAAGTTATAGCTGTAAATCCACACATAACAGTCTAGAGTGATTCCAAAAGAATAACTTAGAATGTGCTTCAAGGTCCTAGAAAGACAAGAGCACCTTAAGTCGGAAAGTAGCTAAGGAAAGAAATTATAAAGATCAGAGTGGAAGTTAATGAATTTGAGACTCAAAGAACCGTGACAATGAGCAATGAAACGAAGAGGGGGTTCTTTGAAATGATGGAAGAGGATCTGAGGATAGAGGAGACATCCAGCTTCACCCTTCTAAAATCTACATAGAAGTGTTACAGTGAAGTGTTGTTACAGTTTTTAAAAATATTTACTTATGTGATATTCTTTCTTATAACTTCTTTCCTTACCATCCAAAATTCAGCTCTTTCTTATTTCTTTTAATTAGCTCTGTTTTCTGAGAAAAACAAAAAATTGTCATGATTTATCTTCCCGTCTTTTAAAAAATTTTTTTTGTTTGTTTTTGAGATGAGATCTCACTTTGTAGTTCAGGCTGGCCTTGAACTCACTATGTAACCAAAACTGGCCTCGAATTCACAGAGATCCTCCTGCCACGGCCTCCAGAGCACTTCGATTACCAGCATGCCTCACCATGCACAGCTTTGTCTTTCATGTTTGCAGAAAAGTAGAAATCAGAAGCACACAATCCATACTTAATAAAATAACAAATGGAAATGTAAAACAAAAGACACATAAAATGCAATGCACTGAGGCAGCAATAGCAAACATAAATTCATTTTATTATAGCCTTCTAAGGGTCATTTACATGGTGTGGGGAACAAGTAGAAGTTCTAGGCCTAAAAATAGCATGGTTTATTGGTTCTAATAATGTTAAACGTTCAATCCCAATGTAATACTTTTAATTCTCCCTTCTGGAAATGGGATAACAATACCAATTAATGGAAGAAACATGTGCAAGTTTCTGTAGAAAACCTCTCCAAACTAAGACAGCATGCTCCAGAAGAATTTATTCTTGTGCCTTACACTGATCTTAACAGAAATCAGACAGATAATAAAATGGTCT
Source organism: Chinchilla lanigera (assembly GCF_000276665.1). Taxonomy (NCBI): domain Eukaryota; kingdom Metazoa; phylum Chordata; class Mammalia; order Rodentia; family Chinchillidae; genus Chinchilla; species Chinchilla lanigera. The sequence continues at coordinate 2,797,554 of NW_004955421.1, read as the reverse complement.
TGTAACTCTTTGATAACTTACCCTCTGCTTCTGATAACATAATAATGTAGACACAAAAAATATAAATCACTCCCTTAGAGCTGTCAGGTATAATAATCTTCACATTGCTTCTCTTAGTGAGCATGTGCACATTACTTTCTCCAAAAATATGTATATATCAAGGGGTTTTTAAATATCAAAATGTTTGGATATTATATGACAAATAATTAAACAAATGTATGCCTTTTGTGATCGTCAAGTTTTACAGAAGGCTTCTGAATTCCTGTATTTCATTGGTCACACAAATACCCACACTCCTCCTGGTGCTCTGACACTCTCTTTCCATCTCAGGCAACCCCAGGGGTCGGAGGAAGCCCAGTGGAGGAAAATCACAAACATAGAGGAGAAGAAGGGATTTTGAAGTAGAACCTGTCTCAATTACCTCGACATTGATTGCTTAAATAAGTCAAGCTAAAAATACACAACTCACTGTCAACCTCACTCAGTTACTCTTGCTAAATAAATTTATAGTTCCCATTAAGGTACATTTTTCCCTATCTCAAATGTGTTTTCAGAACAGCATTAAGAAAGCAGTAATGTTCTTTCTTATTCAGAGATGTAAATACTAACAATATACTATTACAATGGAAATATCACTTCCAAAAGAAGAAATAAAAGAAGCTTAACACACTACTGATTATTGAATTTTTATGCAGACTTATCACCAAAGAACTGTGACTTGGGTCTATTTTCAAATATACCTGTGCTTCACGGATGAGCACATATTCCTAGCAGAACGCCATCAAACCTACTCCATTGTTTTGCATTGAGAAGAAAATGAAAATAAGTGAAAAGAGCTGCCGAAAGGGGGTTTTCAGGGCCAGCCTCTCCTTTGTTGTCTCAGTGCTGGGAATCAGTTTCTAGAGGGACTTCTGGGGGATGGGTAGGGAACCCGGGCGCTGTGCAGGGAAGAGGGCAAGGGAGGGCAGAATGGAGTATGGACATGATCAGTGAATGATACACGTCTGCGTAGAAACATCACAGAGAGTCTCATAACCTCATAATTAATATATGGTAATAAAAAATAAATTAATTCTGTGGGAACACTACATTAAATTTGTAAAAATTCCCTGTCACTAAGTATATCATAATCCAAGTATACTATACTTCTAAAAGTGGGCCTTGGGTGTTTGCATTTTAACAAATTGTGCATATTCACTTGCTGATGTGGATTGATTTGCTGGGACCATTGTACTCAATTTCTTAGCATTTAACTATGATTTCTCCCTTATTTATATTTGAATTGGATGGCTGAGAGATTTCCATTTAGCCTATTAAATATTCATTCAACAACTTTAGCAGAGACATCATATTCTCCACCAAGGAAAGACAAATCACAAAGAGATATGGCTAAAGAGGCGGACGTTTTCAGTCTTCCGCTCCTTGTCTCTCTGTCCCACCTCCCACTCACTGAATACGCCACAGAAAAAATAGGTACATGCAAGAGTCATTCCTTCAACACTTATGATTTCTAGCTACATCACGGAATCGTGATATACTTAACTTCTCTCTCAAAATTTAGATGTGTAAGCATTAACATATTCTATATATTACCTATAATTCACAGATCAGATATTCTGATGATGAGATAGTAGAATTACGGCTAGCATACCAACAATGCTAAATCAAAAAGTGACTGGGTAAATCTCTTTTCTTCACAGTTTGTCTATGGGGTGACCATATTTAGAAAGGCCTTGTCCAAGCCCTTGCTCTGAAAACTGTAGGCTGGCATCAACACTCCCTGAATGCCCACTAGAAACGCAGAATCTCTAGACCCAGTGCCGAACGCTAGCATTAATTGCTGCAATAATATGCCCTTCAGTATGACCTAGATAGCTTATATGTACATTAAAGTTGAGGAAGCCCTGGTTACAGAGCCCTATCCTTTCCCCCAGTGTGAGGGACGATGAATGGCACTGACAAGCTCCTGTTGGGAATCTCCAGAGGCCAGGATTTGACTTGCTTATGAAGAAGGGTACAAGGAATTGAATGGCAGTACCTAAGAAAATGGGTAGGTTTTGCTCCTCTCTGAAACAAAAGTCTAGCGGCCTATTTTAAAGTTTGTTTTTTTTTTGTTTGTTTGTTTTTGTTTTTTTTGTTTTTCTCCGGTACTGGGAACCGAACTCACGACCTTGCGCTTTCCAGGCAGGCGCTTTTGCCCCTGAGCTAAATCCCCAGCCCCTAAAGTTTGTATTTTTGACAAGATAACTCCCTCCCTCCACCTCTACAGTTCTTCATCAAAGAACTCTCTGGATACATATGGTTTACTAGGTGTAGAATGGAGATTTGTACCAAGGGTTAGAATGTCACTTCCAGATTACTGGGTTATTCTGTTATCATATTATCAGTAGAAAGCTGCAATAAATGGAATACCCATTCCCTAACCTGGATTCCTCTCCCCTCACTATTCTTCCATGTCTTTTATTTGCATATATCTTAGATTCGTTGCAGCCTTCTTTGTCCACATCTACCATTTTTCTCTCTCACTAAGTGCACAGTCAGAAGGCCTGCTGCTTTTTCCATCTTTTCTTCAGGGAAAAGAAAAATGATAGGGTGACTTTTGGAGAATCTCTAATTCCTCTCTGATGAATGGTGGTATGTGTTACTATATCTGCAAATTACTGGAGGTATTTCTACTCAGACTTGCTTGTTCTTATAACTTACATGTGTTAAGTGGTTCTGAATTCGCATAGTCAGGACTTGAATATCAGAAGTAAGACTTTGCCATACTGGCTAAGCCTGCTGCATTTACAAAATGTGCATTTAATACTAAATCTGTAAGCGCTAAAGTAGTGGAAGGCTCCTGTCTGGTCCCCAGAAAAGAGACTCCACACTGAGGAGGAGGTTGAGCTAATCTCAACTCCCTCACTTAGCAAAATTAACTATTTCAACTCCATTTCTAATTACACTAGTGAAATCTGTGAATGGCTGGTGAGGAGACTGTCGAAGGAAAGTCCAAATGAGTTTTGTTTTAAACATAAGTGTCCAGTACTGTTTTCTGCCAGAGATTCCAACTCTAATATTTCAAAGTGGTTGGAACAGTGTTAACTCACTACAGAGATTTGAGAAGAACATCACAGGAGTACAGTGAGTAGGCTTAAGAAACCCTCAGAGAAGCTGTTTTGGGTTTTGCAATGTGACATAATTATAACTTTTTTTCATGGTTTCCTTCTAAATTGTAATTTGAAAAGTAAAATATTTTCATGAAATATGATCTACAACACGGTTTTTACCCAAAATGAAGCATTTAGATGATACTTGGGATAGAGAGAGGGTGGATGAAGAAAGAAATCTTTTAAAGTAGAAGTTATAAGCATCTCTCTAGTTTTGAGAATCCACTCCAAATGATTTGCTGAAGTTAACCCTAAACTCATTTAAGGCTCTCTCAGGTTTTTTCCTTTTTCTGCACTTCTTTGCAGCCATCTTATCGTCATACCATTGCATTCTCATGACACTGGAGAGTACTGCCAGTACTGACCCATTGTTAAGAAGCCAGAGCTATGGACTGTCTGTTGTAAACAGTCTCATCATTCATCTATTTAAACCTAATGTAATATAGCTAGGACTAAGCAGCAGTGCTGAAAGTCTGCTACGCGAGCAATGATAGGCAGTAGCTTATAGGAACTGCTCACTTAAATGCCTGTTCCAAGGGTCTTTAACTTCCAAACTATTTCTATGGAATGTGTCTATTATTCTTAGGGAATAAAATATTTTGGACTCATTTAGGAAAGGAAACAAGGAAATGCTCCAAATAGATGCAAAGTCTCTCCTCCATCCCTGGACTTCAGAGACACTAAAGGCAACTTTTGTTTGGAAATTTCTTTCACGACTTTAGAACACCTTATTTTGGGGGTTGTGAATGACTACCTCTCAGCAACAGGTAAATCTAGCAACAGAAAATAAAAATGTATAGTAAATCTTGAGAACCAAATAAACAAGCAAGATCTAACTGAAATGTGTAGAACAGTCTAAACAACAGCAGTAGAATACAGAGTTGGTGCAAGTATTCATGGAACATTCTGCAAGATAGACCATATCCTGTACCACAAAAATTAATGATTTTATAAGAATTGAAATCATAAAAATGTTATCTAACTATATATAATAGAATAAATCTATAACCAAAAACAGAGAGAAACAGGAAAATCTCCAAACACTTGGGTATTAAATACCTTATTGACAAATAATCTAGAGGCCAAAGAGGAAATGTCAAAACTAAAACTACCTGCAGAGCCATAGGTGCAGATTAGTGATTGGAGCATTTGCCTAGTATCCCAAGGTCCTGGGTTTGATCGCCAGCAAAACACACACATGCACACTACAAATGCACACAAGTGAAACTGGAATATAAAAAAATTGTGGGAAACAACTAAAGCTGGGCTGAAAGTGAAATTTGTATCACTTCGTGGTTACATTAGAAAATATAACATGTCTCAGATACATGCTTTAGCCTTTTACCTGAAGAAAATACAAAAATACAGCAAATTTTCAGTGAGCAGAATGAAGAGAATAGTATATAAAGATAAGAGCAGAAATCAATGAAATATAAGCAATAAAACAAAAAAGAAAATCAATGCAACAAGGAGTCACTTCTTTGAAAAAATCCACAAATTGCATAAATCTACCAAGACTGACAAAACAAAAACAGAGAATTTAAAACTCATAACTATCAGGAATTACACAGAATATCACAATGCATCCTCCAGATACTAAAATGGTATAAACAAATACAACTATAAAGCTTATATCCTTAAATTCTATAATTTATGAGAAATGGATCAATTTCTTGATACTACTTACAAACTTCTAAAACTCAGAGAAGATGAAATAGACAATGTGAACAGACTTATACACATAAAAGAGTTGAATTCATAATTTAAATGCTCTAGAAATGATCATAAAGTAGAAAGTTAATGGATTGATGTGAAAGCCATCATAGTCAGGTGATCTTACTGGGGAATCTACCAAACATTTCAAGAATATTTACCATCAAAAAAAAAAAAAAAAAACAACAACCCGAATATTTAGCATCATTTATGTACCGTTTACTTCAAAAAATAGAAGGGTCAGAAACATGTTCCAATTTATTTTACCTGGCTAGTATTATTCTAATACCAAATCCAGGTTCTTTTTTAAACTCTTATTTGTAAAGGTGTTTAAGACTGTGTATGTTCATTTTTGTGTCTTTCAGATGCATCCAAAATACTGGGGAGGTAAGAATAAAGCTCTATATATTTCTTAAGTCTGAAAACAAAATTGAGACTTGAAAACACTGTTCAGAAGAAGAGAATTTGCTTCTCCTTTCTCAATTTCCTGTGACATTTTTTGTTATTGATCAACTCTGCAAACATAGGACCCTATGCTGGGTAGGGAGGTAAAGGTTCCTATTTTGCTCTGCTTTTTGGGCAACTTGTTTTAGGCCTATTGAATAATTAATTAAATACTGCCTGCCTTAGTATCATAAGCATGCAGGTTTGATTCCAACATATTGGTTTTTATATGGTCTTCTGTGTTATTACTAAAGGTAAAGGTAAAACTGTTATTTTTCTACTCTGCCCAGAAAGCAGTTAATACACACAGGCATTTAAACATCAGTCAAGCCTGGGTGTTCCTTTCAACTCTGTCAACTTTGGCACCCAGGGTCATTTATTTTACCTCCCTGAGTGATAGTTTCACCCATCTACAAAGTAAGGAAGCTAACATTTTACTTGTAAATTTGTGATCAAGTTTAAACTGTTGGCAAATACTGAACACAGCAACTTGCTCATGAGAGATAATGAATAAATGGTAGCTATAATTATTGCAAATATTTTTTGTGGTCTTAAAAATATTTTTAACAAGAGTAAAAATACATCAACAAAGATGCTAACTAAAAGCAGTAAAATACCTGACTACTGAAATAGAGTTAAAACATTGAGGACTGAAAGGTTTGTTAATGGAAACTTCATGTTAATTTTTATCACTGAGAAATCTGTCCTAAGGTAAGACACTCTCACTTCCAAGTATTTTAATGCCAGAATTACTTAAGAACCTACTGTCATTTGATCTATATCACAGTAACTGCTCTTCTTTGTAACCTGGGGTTATTAACAATCATCTCATAAAGAAAATGGATCCTTAGCTTTTGGGTTGCTTGGAAATACTGAAATTGTAATAAATAAACAATATTTTCCTTTAGAAATATTTAGAGTTTATGAAATTCCTCATGTAGGTAGTGGTAAAATCCAAATATCACTATGCAAATCTATCATTTGATTTATCCAAAATTTCTTCATATCAGTGGCCTTTATTACAATCATTACTGGCAGTTTTTCTTCCCTATGTATAGGATATTTACCATTTGTTTATAGGATAAAGAGAGCAAAATCACCAAGAAAAAGAAAATGTCCCCTTACTGGGCCTCAGTGTAACTTAAGTGTCCTATGTAATCAATTATAATGTGTCAAATTCCCTTCATAAAAGTTTACTGAGTATAGTTTTAAGGCCTAGGAAGTTGTAACTGACAGAGGTCTCAATTCTGTGAGCAACTTAGGAGCGAGAAAAGATGCTATTTACTGCAATTAAATAAACATGATGAAGAATGCCAAGAAGCAAATTGAGATTAAAACCTCATTTGGTTTTCAAGGACATAATGTTGCCACACTCAAAGGATTAATCACGCAATAGCTGAGGATGTTATGACACCAACTGGTGTCAGTATCAGGTGAGGATGGGAGAGAATTCAGGCAGCAGAAGACAGGAAGAGAAGTGAGTCAGAGTTACTCTCAGAGACAGCATTATGCCAATCCTAGTCCTGAGTTTCACTTAAAGACAAACAAGCTCTACCTTCAAATTCCTCTAGAAAACCTGGGCTTTGCAGTTATCTAAAGATGCTCTTTATTCTATAAGATGGTCTAGCAAGACAGAGTTCTTTCTACAAATAATCCGCTGAACCCACTGAAAAGTCTCTTTAGGTTTCACTAGGCTCTGCCAAAGGATTCCTACTTGAAGGATGTAGAGTGTCCATATACTGTCAAAGAGCCACCAACGAAGCTGGATTTTATTTAGCAGTGAATCTCCGTGAGGGCGGGGGCAACATCTGCTTTCCCCAGTACATGCTACAGTAAATGCTGCAGCGGAAGCTGTGTTGTGATTTCACATGTTACCAGGTGTGGTGAGCACAAAGAGCTCAAAGTCCTCAGTGCTATGTGTGGGTTGATGTTGTTGCTCCCTTCAATTTCTCATTTCTGCAGCCCCCACAGACCCCACTCACTACATTCACGTCCTTGACATCTGAAACACCGCCCTTGTTTTTATGTTGCGCATGCTGCTGCCCAGGGAATGCCTTTTTCTCATCACAGCACCATTATTTCTCTTTGGAAGTGGAATTTTGTGGTAATGTGTGAACATGGGGTTAGTCTAAGCCATCAACTGCCCATGAATGTAGTTAGGACCAGTTAGGTCTCTCCATGACGTAAAATTCTAAATTCTCCTGCAATGTTTTATTAAAGGAGGGAAAAAGTCTACATATTTTTCCTTGTGATGTAGCTCAGCGGAGTGGAGAGAAGAAATAGCAATATAGCAGTCAGTAAAGAGCTAGAATTTAATTCTGTTACTCGGTTAACATCTTTATCCAGCTTTCTCTCTCCCCGAGAGTTTAGCAGATTCCAGGCAATCTGTAACCACATAGATTTATTTGATGATACTCTACCATAAGACTGAAATATCTCTTTAGAATGTCATGTATGACACTAAACGTAATAAAAGCAAGATCATTATAATTAAATATCTGCATCTTCCCACCTCTATAATGCACATGGAACCAAAAAGAAAACTTCTCCATGGCTCGAGGACCAAGGTCTAGAAAATTACACATCAATATTTTGCTAAACATTAGCTGAAGAAAATGAGACAGCTTAAAACGCAAGCAACACATTCCTAGAGCATGAAGCTAAGTTGATAGCAGTTACCACCAAAATGATACAGGAAGCAACATGTCCAACTGTCAAGAAAATATTGCCAAATGCTTTCTTAAACATAAAAAAAAATTTGAAACTTTTTGTTCTTATTTTAGCAAATGTCAAATAGATTCTTCCTTGAACTAATACAATCTTGAAACAAGACAGAATCTGGCTTGTTTTGTTCATTTGTTTGTTTATTTGTTTGTTTTTCTTTTTTTTTTTTTTCAGAATCTGGCTTGTTGCTGTAAGTTTCTCCAATTCTCCATGAGCTTTAAATAAATCATAAAATTGACTAAAGAACACATAGCCATTCACAATACAGAGGAATTTAATTCTTTATCCAATCTGACAAAGTACCAGCAACATCAGTCTTAGCATTCTTAGGGCTGTCTGCGATTGGCACAAATCCCTGAAAAGGATTTTGGATGTTTTTTAGAACTTATAAAAGTGGTACATAACATGTATATGTTACATGCATATATCTGTACATATCACAGGTGCATATAAACATTCAGGGCAGAGATCAGATCACAGAGCAGGCATCTATAAGCAGCAGTAGGGAGCACGTGCTCTTCTCCATGACCTACTTACAGAGGCAGATTCTCCCAGTCAGGCCGTCTTCAGCATAACAATTAGCAGGTTTTCCCACAGTTGCTCAGCAGGAATGACACAAACCTCTCCCTAGCACAAGTCACTCAGCCCTGCTAGGTTTCCGCTGCTCTCTGGGAAACGGCATTCCATTAGGAGTGTGACACAGTAGGGAAAGAGACCGGTTCACTGTGAGACCTGCTACTCACTCTCGTACAGTGTATCGGCCCCCCTTCCCACTGCACAGTGGCTGCCGGCTCTGGGCAGGAGGCAGGTGGCCATCATGAGCGAGAACCACGGAGCAGAGTTCCATCATTGTCAGTAGCCTTCTTCTAAACACAGCGCTTGCTAGAATGCTATCAAAGCGATCTAGTTTGGTTCCCTAGCCTTAGGAACAGAGAAAGCACTCTTTAAATTGAAAACAAAAGTATGAACTAGAAAGTTAGGGATGTGGTTGTCTCTCTGCTTTAATACAAATGAGAGGATGCAAAGTAATTTGTGGAGACTGAGTTTAGGGTGCACACCTGGAATGCTAGGCTGGTTGGTGTAGGTTTCACCTCCTTACATCTGTTACTCTTCCATACATTGTTGATCAAATGATTTGTGAACTTCTCTGGGTGGGAGAAACATGCCAATGTACATTGTCAAGTTTGGGTTCTAATCCTGTAATAATACCTACAAAATTCACCAGGAATTATAACTGGGTTGGAGCAAAGTATGGGAAACAGATTCCAAGTACCTGTTTGCTGTGTTGCCTGTGGCATCTGCTGACTCCTCTGAGCATTATACTGAACTGAGGCCATGGGTCGGTACTGTTGTGAAGTTGAGGTAGGGTACTGACCAGATGGATAATAATACACAGGCATCTGTGGAAGACAGGGGAAAACAAGCAGGGGATGAGAACTATACATAAAGAATCACTTGGCCAGGTATGGTGCTGCATCCTTTAACCCTGGCACTCTGGAAAGACTGAAGCAGGAGGACCTTCTGTTTGAGCCCAATCTAGGCAACTTGCAACTTAGTGCCACCCAGTCTTGAAAGAAAGAAAGAAAGAAAGGAAGAAAGAAAGAAAGAAAGAAAGAAAGAAAGAAAGAAAGAAAGAAAGAAAGAAAGAAAGTCTTCAAAATGCAGCTTTATGTTATGATGTAATTTGACTGTGGTAGAATGGTAAAGACAGGTTCCCATAAAGTTTTTTTCAGGCCTGTATGTGCAAGGTACTACTCCTTTGATAGGAAGAATCCACTGTCCAAGCCCTTGAATCTGTGGCTCTGTGACTCCCTTTGAGCAGCATAAAGAGGCAGACGTGATGTCTGATACTTGCAAATTTGAACCTCAAGAGGATTTGCAACTTTAGTTGCAGCAGGAAGGACCCCAGTTACCAGGTAAAGAAGTCCAGGCTGTTCTGCTATAGGAAGAGACCAGGTGGAGACCAGAGGCACCCTACCCACCAGGCCACCCTACTGTTTATGTGCGTGAATGTGGCCCCAGTTAAGCTGCTCTATGGAACAGAAACAATCCATCTGTGATGAGGTTTAAAGTCTGTCAAAGCATACCTCACAGTGATTTGAATATAATTAGTATCAAAAAAATTACATTAAATATAAAAGTGGCAGTATGTTAAATTTTGCTTTTTACCACCTTCCATAAGTTTCTAATGAATAAGAATAAAAGAAAAATTCTAATTACTTTCATTGAAATTAAATGTTTTCTGTTCTGAAAAGATTAGGTTGCCTACCTTACGTCATTTATATTACAATAATCATTTTCCTTTTCAAGTCTCTGACCTCTCTCCCGCCATCTTATCTACAGGGCAAACAGAAACAACCTAGCAGACGGCTGACCAGTAGTGTACGCCAACAGTAAAATTATGAACCACTTACTTGAGAACTTTGATTTTATTTGCTATTTTATTTTCTGATTTGCTCACATCAAATAAGAAACACTTTTCTCCTTCAATTTTGCTATTGAAAAATTTAGCATGTTTTCTTGCCTCAGGATAAAATTGAAATAAAGAGAACAATTTTCATGGCTCTGTGATAACACAGTTTCATGGAATTTTTATGAATTATAATTCTGATAACCTAATAATATAGATGTTGAAGGTCAAGGACCTGAATGAGTCTAAAATAAGCAAGGATAAGAATCTGGCAACTAACTCATGTATTGTAAGCCTTCTTTATAATGATTTAATCTTATCATTTATTTCTTCTTTTTTGTAAAATTTATAAACAATCAAACCCTAAGTAACTCTAGAGCACTAAGAGGTTTTATGTTCTGGCAAACTGTGGTCCAATTAAATATTATTACTGTTACACATCACATGCCTTCCAATATTAAGAATAAGACCACTTATCATCTAATTCATTCACAATATTATATTTTCATGTCTTTGAGAAACAATGGCATTTTGCTTCTTTCAAAAAAGACTGGGTCTTGGGTACAGGTGAGCTCATGAATGTGATAGTCATCCCTTGACGTGCTGCTCTACATTTAACATGAAAGGTAAAAATAAATTCAGGACTGAAGGATGGAGTTCAAACACTTGAAAGTACTCCGATGAGTGCTAAAAGTATTTGGCAAATGTAAAACTTTACGTAAGATATATTTTAAGGCTGTTTTTTGTTTGGTTTGGTTTTATTATGGCCTCTCTCTAGCACTTCTCCACAGCAGAGCACGCTCGTCCCCTAGGAATTCAGGCCTTCAGCCGTGTGAAGCAAATGGGCACTTTGTCCGTTCTTATCCTCCCTCAGGGAGGAAGAAAGTGAGCCAAGCTAAGAAGAATCTTTTAAAGAATCAGTATGAATGGTTTAAATACAGAAAGGAGAAGGGAGAAGGGAGCAAATATGGTCCAAAAGAGAGGAAATGTATATTTTTAACCAACCATATTATAATATGGAGACTCCAAAAATGATCAGAGTAGGATAGAAAAGAAAAAAAAGAAAAAAACTAGAAAAAATAAACACTTCTCTCATTCCGTTTTTTTTCAAGGGATCTGAGCCTTGTCTGTGTTTCCTGTTTACTCTTTCTAGTGGACATTCAGAAAATGCAAGAAATTGAGAGGAAATTGACCCCGAGTTTATTTTCTGTATACAGTTAACATATTTCCATAAACATACATGGGCTGAATTTCATTTGAGTTTTTTTTCCCTTTGTTCCATAGTTGTATAACTAAATTTTAAAATGTTTACTAAACTGAAAATCGCCAAAGTTTATAAACTATACCTGTATCCGGGGTTCCTTAAAAAGGAAGTTTATAGAGGTCCAGACTGAGCCTGAACCGCGAACATCTGCACTGCCTCCCTCCTTACTGTGTTTCAAATCCACCGCAGAGGGCGTAAAAGGATTTCCGCTAGAGGCGTGTTAGGGGTTCTGAATTGTCTTTGCTTCTGCAGGACTGATACTGAAATTCCTCCGCTGCAGAATGACTTTTCTTTCTATGTCCTCTATTAAACATTCTGCCAACTCCCCTCTTGACAACAAAATGAGCAAGGGTCCTTTGGTGACGCTATTTAGGCTGAAACCTAAACTATATTTTCCCAATAATTAAACTAGAAGTATTTAATTTATTGGTAAAATAATTAATATATTAATGAAGCCCTTTCTCCTGTAACTTAAAGTTATTTTACGCCTCTCTTTAAATCCCACCGGGGGAGAGAGACGTATTACCTAGCTGGTGACTGAAGATGAGCTGTTAATTAATCACTCCAAATGAAATGAACAACTGAGTGGAAATCGTCTCATGGTGGAGAGCTTTGTGTGGCTTGAAGAGAAAATAATTTATTCAAGATGTTAAGCCAGTGAAACAAATGATACAAAGGTGACACTGCATTTTACACAGCTCATCCAGTGCAATACTTCATAATTAAGATGGAACTTTCTTGGGATATGAGTGCCTTGAAAATGGACCAGAAAATGCCTCTGTGCATTTTATATCTTGACAGTAATCACAGCCAATATTGTGCAAGGGATACCCAGGAGAGTGCCCGTGATGTTTGGTAGTGAGCAGTAACACATAATCAGTCTTTGAGAAGACAGTAAAAATCAGTGATCTGTGGTGTCTTACATGCTCAAGTCAATTAAATATGATTAATAGCTACCTGTGAAAGCAGGCATGAGCCATGCCTCCCCTTAGGGAGAGAAAGGACAGTGGATATTGGCTTGCCTTTCTCCTTTATATTCATAGAGGAGCTCTTGCCTGAAGCATCAGATTAGCTCCAGAAAATGCTTGTGAATTGATAAAGAAAAAAACACATATATTTCTTGAGCAAGAAGAGAGGGTTCAAAGGCCCTACGGGCGGGCCTTCCCCTCCCCTCCCCCTCTCCTTGCCCTTCTCCAGGGTTTTCCCTTCCTGGATAGTCCTGTAAGCAAGGCAAAAGCAGATGGGAGGGACTGCTTTCTATGTGTGTGCACCAGCAGCTGGGAAAGTGGGATGTCCCCTAATCTTACCATGGGCAGTTTCATTCAACTGACTTTCTGAGCCTCCAGCCTGTTCACCAGGGATGAATAAAAAACCAAAACAGGTCCTGGTGTAGGGAGTGGACAAGATGGGCAGGAAAAACTGACCTGGCCATATTCTAAGCAGAATGGTCGAGGTCAGAAATGCACCATAAATCAGCTAGCTCACGTGTGGGGTGAAAAGCAAGCGTACCTGTGTAGGTGGAGACTGTTGCATGAATCCCTGCGGTGAGGGAGGGGGCTGAAGAACTTGCTGGGAGATGGGAGGTCCGGAGCCCGAGAAGCCTCCTGTAGAAAGCTGCTGGCCTGTGGAGGCGATGACATAGCTTGGCTGCTGGGTGGGCTGTGGCATGAGGGAGGACTGGTAGACAGGACCCGAAGGGGGCTCCGGAGTCTCTCCGGAGGACTGCCGGCTCAGGTTCATCTGGCTGAACTGTGTCGCCATATCGTCTCTCTGCCATCCGGGGAAATAAGTAAGGCAATCGATAAGATAGGCTTGTAAGTGAGGGAAGCATACTGAAGAAGAGACAGGACACACTTGTAGTGGTGGGACAATAGGGAATTATGAATTGAAAAGAAATTAATCAAGAAATTCTTCAGCCAGAATATAATAAGAGTGCATCACATGAGCAATCACTTTTTTCACCCTGAGTCAGAGATGGAAAACTATCTGAACCAAATCTCCTTTCAGTGGTAACACTTTTGTCACTGATGACTCAAGCTTTGGGGGACGGTGATACAGTCAAGGAAGCCTTGGTGTTCTGCCGTGAAGGGCCAGCTGGTCTTCTTAGTTGACGGACCTGCCTTCTGGAGAGAGACAGATGCACCTGTATTTAGCACCCACCACTGTTTCTGTAAAGGTAGAGCCGGGACTGGGGTCACCAAAGCATCACATGCCTAAATCAGAGAATATTTGCTGTCTGGGGTGCTCAAGATTTAGGGACAATGCTCACTCTTTAAGCTGTTACTGCAAAAGACATACTGATCCAAGGGGAGAATGAAAGAAAATCAGGGGACCAGGGACCTAACACAATGTATGCATCTGGAGCATAGAGAAATGATGGTGGCTATCCAGACTCCGACTTTGACATGTTCTCCAAACTACCTCACAACAAGTTTGGATATCTCTCCACAATGCAGCATGAACTTTTAACTCTGAAACTATTCAATTCTTGTTTGGCTAGTATATGCTTAAAAGGAGAGCACCAGACGTAGAAGTACTTAACATTATACAGTATGCAGAGAGAAAGCAAGGTATTTTTCAGAGTTAGACTGACTTGTTTAGGGATGAGACATTCACACACATACCCTCACCTTGGAGTCAACCCATGGCACCCACAATTATCATCCACAGTTGTTGGGTTAACAGTAAAAGCAGTAGACATGCTCTCTCAGGGGAAAAGCCATGTGCATATGATACAGTACCATGGGGAAGTGCTGCGTTGGAGACACAGACAGGAGATGTTGGGAAGGAAAGGAGACTGCTGGATATTGCACTGATTGGGAGGCTGCCTGTAGGCCCTGGACAGACTGGAGGGGAAAAAAAAAGGTTGATCAGGTAATAGGAAATCACTGGAGTTAAACTAAATTCTTTAGGAGAAACACCAGTGTCTCTAAGATGCCATCTAGATTCATTACAGTCCAGGGAAGAGAACCAGCCACCAAAGAAATGTGAAGGCCATCACACTAGAGTGAGTAGCCTGGAGGGAGGCACATTCACACACAGTGAACCCTCCTTTAAGAAGTTAGTGATGTTCATTTGATGCTACTGTTCATTGGATTCTCTGAGTCTGAAAGTATTGCCTAAGGACAAAGAAGTAAGAGAAAAGTGAAAAGGAAGTTCACACCGGCTGCCTTCCGAGACACTTCAGATTTCTACAGAAGGGCACCTTTGCAGCTTTACAGGTATGAACCACCAGTCCATTTTGGAACAGACTTATTTCTCTTCTTCCCATCGATCATGAGTTGAATAAGGACTCTGCAAACATTAACATTTGATCCAAGGTGGAACTCGATGAGCAAAATGACATAAAAGCCTGGATGAGACTGTGAGTTCAGTCTCCTAGACAAATATTTCTTGATGCATAAAACAGCATCCAGACTCAAAAAAGCACTTACTTATTTTTCCTTTTACCTGCTCTCACCCTGCGGATACTTGTGTCTGATAAGGTAAACATTTCTGTCTAAACTTAAAGATCAGTGAAATTCTGTGAACCTGAAATCAATGATTCTAAGCTGGCAGCTTTTACTTATGAGGCTTAAGTGGTTGTTGGTGGCACCTCTGGGAAATATTCCTCCCCGTCCTAATGAGCTGCTTCTCTGAAGAACGTGCAGCCTTTATCTCTGAGTTCTTCCCCTTGCCTTTCAGCCAGCTCCTCACCTGAGTCACCAGGGCGCCTGCCATCTGCGGTTGTGGAGGCTGCACCTGCTGCTGAGGCTGAGGGGAGGGCTGCTGCTGTGGCTGCTGCTGGGACTGCCCCACCATGGTGCTCCGCAGGGGCTGCTGACTGGCAGGTGGGTTGTATATTGCAGGAGTTCCATCCGGATTCACGAAGGGTTGGCCTGCAAGGAGTCACACCTTAGCCAAGGTGAACGTCTCAGTCTCCCCACTCCCAGAGAGCACCGCTATGATAGACACCTCAAGAATAACCTAAAAGGGGCAGAGCAGTGGGAATCCAAGTGCTAGAACTTTCACCAAGGTAAAGATTTTACCGCTTGTGACTTTAAACTAGCTTGAGCTAGAGGACAGTACAAGCCAATAGTAATTTAAGAAACAGCAAATAAATTCAGCACCTTTGGGGGGTCTTGCCAAAGTTAAGTGTATCTGTGGACAGTGGCACCCAGTAGAGAGGCCTGTGGAGAAGCAATCTCCAGAGAGCCCTATTTTTTACTGCCCTGTACCCCACAGGCATCAGCAAGATAACATAAACTGAGAGATAAGGGCTGTTTTCCATTTATAAAACTCTGCTTACATCCAGTCACAAGTTATTTGCCAATACATTTATTTTGCTTCCTCTAAGCCTGGTCATCAATTCAAAATCATTGTCCATTTGAAAAATATGTGTACAACAGAATACAGTATGTTCATTTGCTCCTTCTTTAGGCAGATACAAGCAGGAATATATAGGATTTTATAGTTTAAATATGATGCATGATAAATGCATTACAGATGACCTTGTGATGGAATTTAGATGTGGCATTTTGCCTTATGAAATAATGACATGCTTCACTATATTTTGTAATGATTGCATTGCTTTATGTGTGAGGATTATTTTATCATTTGCAAAATGGTACCATTTGAGCCTCATCAAGGTTCTGCGAGGAAGAAAGGTACAGTCTTCCTGGTTTTTAGAAGAGGAAATGAAGGTGCTCCAGAAAAGATACATGAATAAGCTTACAGAAGGAGAGTAAAGGGCAGCAAATGAGAGAAAGGGGAGAGGGGGATAAAAGAGATAAGGAATCTTTTCTAATGTCACAGGCACCTTAGCCGTATAATCTTAGCTTTTCCACCAACCCCACATGCATGCAATGTCATCTCCACATTAGCAAAAAGAAAATTAGGGCCCAGAGGAAACTTATTCAGTACTAGGGAAAAAAACCCAATAAGCAAGAAATCCAGAAAATGATTCTGATCAGGAAGACTCCAGAGTTCATTCACTTTCCCTTACAGAGTTCATTCAATTTTGGAAAATGAATACAATTAGGAAACATTAGCAAAGCAACCCCCCAATAATAACTGAAAGTCATAAATCTATGCATGAGAAGTAAAGGGAGGAGAAGGAAATACTTCAAAGTGGAATCATGCCATGTCTTGGCAGGATAAGAATGAAAGAAAATGAAAACATAGACTGGCAAAACTGTGGAGCTGTTTGAGTCCTTGTTTCCCTTGTCTACAGCCGTGCCACCTTGCGAAAGGGAAAGACAGGGCTGTCTATAAGCCATGTTCACAGAAATATTTCCTAACAACCTGGGAAAAATGCTCAGAAGGAATGGAGGTCTTGGACTGGGGCTTGTGTTTCGCAGGAGGACCCACCTCTCCTAGCAATAGGGAGATGGCGTAGGCAGGATGCTCAGTCTCTTTAGGCAAATACTCAAGGCCTCTCAGTCCATGTGCTCTTTTGACACACAGGGCTTGCATGAATATTTTATCCAGTGTTAGAAGCATGTGATGCTTTTTTGTTTATTAATATATATGAAAAACATCAAAGTATCACCAGTCCTCTGAAAAAATTAGCAACAACAGGTAAAATATAAACCTGAACCAGAGGAAACAGAATTTGCTAGAAAAAAAGTGCATACAGTACTCATACAACCAGAACAGACTGTTATAAACTATGAGCCAAGCTAATTAATCAAAATGTGTTAGGTGAAATAAAACAATCATAAAAGACCTCTACTGTATAATCTCATTTATTACATACAAGATCAGGCAAAATTAATTAATGATAATTAAAGTCAGAATAATGGTACCTTTGAAGGGAAATGAGGGAGCCTATTGGAAGCTATACATGCCTATGTTTCAATCTGGGTGCTGTTCACACAGGTATTCATATGCAAAAATTTATCAAGGTTTATACCTTGGATATGTGCAGGTCATGCACTTCAGCTATGCATTTCATATAACAGTAAATTTAATTTAGAAAATAAAATAGAGCAGGTTGTGAAGACAAATGCTGAGGTTGAATTAAAGCCAAAGGAAATGCCCATGGGCAGAGAGCAATGAACTTGATAAATGGTACACTTTAGGCACTCGAACAGGGAGCTTAGCATTTTCATTCTTATTGGAAATTCTGAGGCCAACTATCTGCATATGTATGTAACAAGAAACTTTAAATCTTGTGTATTTGTGAACATGCTTGGCAGAGTACCAAGGGATGTCTGGTACCATTTCTAGTACCAACAAGACCATGCTTCAAGAGGAAAACCCATGGACCAGAAATCCACTCAGAAAACAATGCCTGAGTCTATGAAATCTGGTATTATCCTTTATATGTGCTTACTCTTCAAAGGCATTTGGTTTACTATCACTGTCATTTAATTTTAACTATATTTCATTGTTTCAATTTTGTTTTCTTTCTTTAAAACAATAAGTATTTCCTAGATCCAAAACCCTATAATCCACCTATTTGCCCCAAACCAGATATTTGGAAATCAATACAAATTACCTCAAAGGAAATTATCAGACTATTTAGTATCCTAATCTTTGCTTTTCCAATTTTTGTTTGTTTTGTAGTTTAGAAAGACAAAAGGAAGATTTAATGTACCTTAAAAATAAATCGCCACAGTAACAAGAAATTATTTCAAAACCGATATCATTCTGTGCTCACTTGTATAGATGTACACATACACAAAATAGAAAAGCAAAAGAAAAGACCTTTACTATATTACTATAAAACTTGTGGTTCTCACTAGTGAGAAGTATGAAAAACTACTTATAATTAGAGTTAAAAAATAACCTCAGCATAAATTCAGACACCCTGTTCGGTATTTTCTGCTTGAAATGTAACCAATGAATGTGCCGTGGAGCAAAAAAAATTGTGCTAAATAACTATGTATAAAAGATACTACAGACTTGCCTAAGTAGAGAGAGACGGTAAGATCTTCTGGAAAGAGAAGAAAAGGCAAAACACTGACATCATGCTGACCAGGGAAAGGTAGAAAGAGCTGTGGAGCACAGAGGTAAGATGGAGGCCAGGGAAGCAGCCAAGAGGGCTGAAAGCCTTTCTTAAGAAACCAAGAATAGGGAACGATTGGCTCTCGAGTCAGGCAGTAACAACTCCTCTGTATTCTATGTTTGGTACCAATCTGAATAAAATTACAACGGAATGCAAACATTTAGTTTGAATGGCAGCTACTGCTGACCAAAGAGGGAAGAAAGACGAGGGAGCCTCTGCCTGCTCAGTCTCCAGGAGGAGGTTTCCGTGTCAGACGCTGCACAAACAGGCCCTGCCAGCTGCGGCAGGTTTGTTGCAGAGGTGAACAAATGCAGCGATAGAAGCAAGTTGAGGTGCCTGGAGTTCCCAGCTGGGGCAGAGGAAAGGATTCAATATAGCTTACTCATTCCTCTCTACCGTGACATTAGATTAAAAAACTCCACACTGCATGTCAATAGGTGTAATGGAGAGTAAACATTAGCCCAATAATATGCACTCGCTGAGTGATAGCCCAGTGCTAAGGACTTTGTTATTCATTCCAGGGAGGTAAAAATTCAATGAATGAATGAATGAATGAATGAATGAATCAGTCAGTAAAACTGAGTTTGGCCCCTTCCTTTAAGGACCTTATAAATGTGCTAATAAAAAGGAAATGGGTCCACTGGCAATTCACATAAGTAAAGTCATATGCTCTTACTTTCAACACCAAAGCATTTCTGGTGTACACTTGCTAGAGGGGTAATTATTTGAAAAGAGAGAGAACGGATGAGACAAAGAGATTTTTCTTTGCTGATGTTTAGAAGGTAATATTCAAATTATACTACCTGTGGCCAGGTACTTTTAGAGACAGCACACAAAAATGTGATGGTACATTTTAAGAGAAATGTGGAAACACTTAATGTTAGAAGTCCTGACAAAAATAAAAAATACAGCATTATGGAAACCCATTAGGAAAATTTGAAGGAGAAAAGCACTAAAAAGCTCCTTAAAGCGAAATCTCTGCCGATGGCATCCCCTTACATAACACAGTCAGGCATCCGCAAGACGAAGGCAAAGCGAAATGGAAAAACGACATATAAAGGCATTAACTAATAGTTCAGGGATGTCAATGCCTGTCTGTTGGCATTTCCAAAATGTCCTGAATTGAAACAGGATAGCCCAATAAAGATGAACTTTCTGTTAAAATTCCCTGAAGGTGACTAAGTTCAAGACAGCTGAGAAAAGATCAAGTCCAAAAGTTCAGATTTGCTTTACAAGAGTGAACATGCTATATAGAGACAAATTTGCAAAAGATACTGTAGATAAAATTAAAACTTGTAGATGTATTGGGGAAAATGCAGGTGCATGCATGGTTCAAGCTAGTTTCAGCAAGCCAAATATTCAGGACTTGGTAATAGCCAAGTCAATTATGCTCATAAAAGAAGTTCTAATCTGGTTTCAATTAGTAGACACATGACTGGCAGAAGTAAATTATTGTTTATCTTAATCTTACTTAAGACTGGTGTTCCATCAATTAAAATTTTATACATGAACCACATTCTCAAATATATGATAGTAGGTAAAAAATTGCTTTACTGTCCAAATCAACATATATAATTGGTAGTAGATAATATTTCAATATTATATAATTATTGACTACTTGAACTGTGTTTAAAATTTTGTTATCCATTCTGAGGAAATAAGAAATAATACAGAAAATGAAATAACTAAGTTTTGTCCCTTTCCCAAAAGAGCTTATAAATGTGCTAATAACAAGGAAATGAACCCAAGGGTAATTCATGTGAGAAGCAAAGTAATGATGTGTTCTTGGATCTCAACAGCAACATATTTCAGCTATGTACTGTACTGGACAGAAAACTATTTATGAAAGAGTGAGATGTGTGGTTTCTAGGAGTTCACAGTGTCGGCAGTGAAAGGTGAGATCCAGCCCAAAGATGTAAACTGCCATTTTGGACAGTAGAGGTCAAATGAGAGATTAGGCAGATCCATATACTTACATGCACATGTGCACATACCGCATAGTGCTTAGTCTAGCTATTACAAGTGGGTAGTTAGAGAAGCCTAATTTAAAGTGGGATAGAAGATTTAAGAAAGATATGTAAAGGAAAACAAAATTATCCCACCAAATTAAGCACTGATCTGTGTAGCTAAACCAGGTTTAGAGATGCAAAAGTAAACACAAGAAGGAAGGATAAAGGGTCGGAATGAGAAAAGAGAAATAAGGACTCTTCCCTCAAGAAAGAAAACTCTTATCTGGGCATGAGAACAGCCTTAACGGCATTTGCCTTAACAGCTCCTCTCTGCTTCCAGACCTGGACTTCAAGGGATTGTACAAGACAACCAGTTTCTTTCTGAACTCATCCCCTTTAAAGCAAGCCCCCATGCTTTACGGATCCATATAAGGCTGAGCCAAGAAAGCACGATCAGATTGCCCCCACGCCAGATACCCACCAAGAGAATTTTTCTTTTTTTTATTTCCAATAAACACTGTCCTAAATTCTTCCCTTTGTCCTCAAATTTATCATTTATTCTTCAGTTTTGGGAGACAAAGAACTCAGGTTTAAAAAAAAAATAACTGTTTCAATAATATATATGTGTGTGTATATTTTAATTCATAAAAATAATTACATTCCACATAGAAGAACATAATAATTCACCTTGCATCTCATCACTGAACTATCTCACAAATGTAATAACATGCTTTCCTTCTGGTTCAGAGACATTTTAATGTCTAGCATTTGTCAGATCAGACAAATGTCCGCAGAAGCCACTCAACAGTATCATTATATCGTTTTCTTTAGTGCAGATCCTTTTTCAAAAGAGATATTTTGATAACAGCTCTTAGAGACTCCATCCAGTAAATAAGAATTGGGACTCGGCACCAGCAGCACTCTGTTACTTTTTCCACAAACAAGATTATAGATGATAATGTACACATACACACGCACAGCCGTGCTATCATTGCAAACCATATTCCCGCATTGGACCCTAAAAATACTCTGCTGAATTTCTTTGAAACATTGTAATTTTTGCTTAAAACAAATCGTTCAGAATAGATGCTTAATGTGTGCTCTTTTCTGCAAAGTCTCTGTCTCAATTAAAAGTGAAAGAATTTAAACCAACAGAGTCAGACCACACTTTGATCAGTGCTCGGAGTAATGGATATGACCCTTGTCTTCTTTCAGTTTCCTTTATAGTACTTACAATAATCTAGATAAGATAAGAGCAATACAAAATCCTGAGAAGTATCTAATCTGGAACTTTCAAATGGTTTTCAATAAAATACTTATGACTTCTTTTCCCTCAAGCTTATGGCATTTTCAAAATGTCTCAGTCAAACACCATGCTTTGAGAATGTGCCATATGTTTTATGAAATTGTGGCAATTATTCAAGCAAGTATTTTACTACAAATTTTGTGTTTCTCTGAATTTTCTAATTACTAGTGGAACTATATATGTGAGAAGATTGAGCCAGATGAATTTTATGAGATATTCATCTAGTTTTACATTTTCAAGCTTAGCTAATTGAAGAAACACTCTGAAATAATGTAAGTTAAATTGCAGATCCATTTTGAAACAATTCCATTTTTAAAAAATCACTAACAAAGGTCTCCAAGGAAGTGACTCAGCAGTGCCAAACTTCTAAACCAGAGATTCTTGACTACAGCATTACTGTTATTTTGAACTGGGTAACGGACTGTTGTGAAGCACTGTCTGGTGTTTTGGAGGATGACAAGGAGCATTTCTGGCTCCTATAAGTTGCCAGTAGCTTCCCCTTCTTCCCTAGGTCACGATAATCAAAACGTCCCCATATATTACCATATTGGGTTTGGGAGCATTGAAAGATTTCCTCCATAAAACAGATGTCTCATAGTTTTTTGCTAATGTTAGGATTTCAGTGTCCTGGGTTCTTTGGAATTAATGTAGAAGTTAACTGAGCCCCTAGAGAAATTAAAAGTTAAAGAATAAATGGTCATTCTTCATTGAAGTGATCATAATCATGGAATGAGCAGTTTTCCAAACCCCACCAAAACCAGTGTAAACTTATTGTCCCTGTAGTTCACAAAATTTTCTCTTCACCACTGTTATCCATTATTCCCCTATAGGAGTTTGGTGAAGTTCTAAAGTGAAAAGCAACTTTTATGCTTCAAGACCTACTATAAGTCCTAATTAATTCCTCAAGTTCTTGAGACATATTTGGAGGTAAAAAATGTTTTGATTTAATATGAGCTAATGAAGGGTTAGGTTCAAGAAACACAACGTTTTAATTAGTATATCTTGTCTCATTACACTCTTATTTCTGGTCTTAGCTCTCAAGAATGCACGAGATACTGTGATCAAAAGAAGGCAAAGAGAGAAAAGTGAATGCTTCAGGGAGGTACCCATATCTATAGTAACATAGCTATGAAAGTGTAAACATAGATGTATGTTTGCTCTTCCTAAACAAAGATGCTACACACAAAGACGTGCACTCAACTCTCCTATTCACAAATTTTCAAAAAATCTGATGGCAAATTCATAAAATCAAACACAAGAACGACCTTCTGATAACCTTATATCATTATCAAAACAGGTAGAAACTAACCTGTGTGTGGATTAAGAAGGATGCTTCCGGGCGGGATGCCTGTTGCAGCTTCAAGTGGTAGGAGGATGTAGCTGGTGTTGCTGGAAGGGACCTGGCCCCCCATTCCATTTTCTGGATAGGACACACAGCCAGGTGAGCCAGCTGCCACACCTGAGACCAGGGGCGTGCTCTGGAGAGGTGGGTGGGTGCGGGACAGCGATCCTGAGGAACCTGCACTGCTGGAAGACTCAGAACCTGGCGTAGGGATAGGAATTAACAAATAACTGGGCACATAGGGAAGAGGAGAGAAAACAGGCTCATTTTTCTATAACCCACCCTTAAAATATTTGAGGTGCATTTTGCAGAAAAAGATTAACTAATGCCTATTCCATATGTTGGGCTCATATTTTATTGAAACCTTTACTAATTATTTTTCAGATATGTCTACTTTCTAAGAAAAGAGAGACTAACAATGCATCCTCTCTCTTTCAGCCTTTTTGCATACCACTAAAGTGATAGATTGGTAAATGGTACTTTAACGCTCTGAACTTAGTAACAGCAAATTCCCATATTCTTGAGTTATTGATGCCATAGAAATGTCTTACTGAGTTGAAATAATAAAAATAACACAGATAGGATGGAGAGTAAAGGTACTACACCATTAGAAGTCCTAAGATACACTGATCACATCTTAGTTCCTAAGTACTATTTCTTCAAAACCAGTATAGCTGAATTTTGAAGATATATAGTGAGAAGCTACTTTATTTTCCCACAGTAGAACAACTGGATCATTCCTGTGATGTATGGCTGAACAACTTCAAAAATCAAATAGTACCTCTTTCATGATTGGTTTCTTTTTCTTTTTCTTTTTTTTTTTTTTTTTTTTCTCGGTACAGGGAATCAAACTCACAACCTTGCACTTGCCAGGCAGGCGCTTTGCCACTGAGCTAAATCCCCAGCCCCTCTTTCATGATTTAAAAAGAAGAATGGTTTAGGAGAACAAGTGCAAGATTGAAAATTAGGAAGACACAGATAAATCAGGACTTGAACTTTTAAAAGCCTTCTGAGATGGACATCTTTAAACTGCTAAATATTAATTTTATTTTTCTAAACATGGAACAACACTGACTTAGGATTTTAAGGGTTTAAGATAAAATGAATATGGGCAGGGCTGGGGATGTGGCTGAATGGTAGGGCTCTTGCCTTACATGAACAATGCCCTGGGTTCGGTCCCCAGCACCACATTGAAAAAAAAAAAAGGATATGGGCAGTGAAACACTGGACTTGGAAGAAACTATATGTGACAAATAGACGGTGGGTATTATTATACTTGTTAGTGTGATATATTTAAATGCCAGAAATGCTGTACTGCATTTCACAGATTTGATGAACTCTTATTAATACATTCAAGAGCAGGAACAAGGGGCCCAGCCTTTGTAATGGCTGCGGTTCCTTTAGGTAAGATTGAGTGTCTCTCAGGGGACTTAGAGAAATACAACTATTGGGTATATACAAATATGCAGGCAACAGTGTGTAGAATCTTCCAAGTGGAAATTATCTGTAATTAGTTCTTCTTGTCCTCTACTATGAACAAAGACAGAAACATCTGATATGTTCCTGTTCCTTGGGGACTCATTGCCTTTCAGTGTAGGAAGAGCAATGCAGAACCAGTACCAATAGGCCCAGCTGTTGTGGATATTGATATTAACCAGAGCGCTGGGGAAAAATTATAAATTCAAACTAATGATTTGTATTATCTAATAGGTGGCAAGGACACTGAAAATATTTATTAAAACATTACCCATAAATATTGATTTTTGTCATTAAAAATACATTCTTCTATTTCACAGAAGGTCAAGAATATATGTAATACCTTCAAGATTCTAAAAGCTGCCCTTTAAGTAAGTTGGAAAACTTTAAAAATAAGTGATAAGTGATAGGACTTCAAAACAAAATTGCAGTATAGTAAGGCAATTGGAGAGTCTGATAACTTTCGAGAAGGAGCAGTATTTAGTGAGGATTTAGTATGTGCAAGCACTTGAATAAACACTTTAGTAATAAATACTACTTCTGCCTCTAATAGATAGGGAAAGTAAGTCTAGAGAAATTAGGTGACCCAACCAGCTCATATGGCTATATGACGGTAAAACTGGGATTTGAGCCACACTGACTGATCTACAGCCCAAACTTTCATGATGTATATCATAAACTAACATAGGTGTTCACAACTGGGCATCTGTTCTGCTTTTCCTATGGTTTGTTTATGAATAATGATAATGTTTTAGTTTAATTCAGAATGCTCCATCTACATGGTTTAGAATGTTGAAGGGGTTCTGAGTAATGTATGGGGAGAAAAATAAAGAATGTAAAAAAGATGCTGAAAATGCTATACTTTTGAGATGAAACCACTGAAATGATGACTTTGAGGTCACAGTGCAGACTGCAGTGTGTGTTGATGGACTTGCTGTGATCTGATGGCAAGCCAGACATTAGAGATGAGCTAGCCAGCAGCAGCAACAATAGAAATGATACTACAAAGATAGTTCAACTCATCTCTAGGCCAGGGGTTAGTTCACTGTTGAGAAGAGGTAAGGGTCTGAAGCACATCTGAAACTTGATTAAATGTGAGCTAGAGCTGGCATGGGTGTGTGTGTTGGCGGTGGAGGTGCGTTCAGGCTGACGTGACACACTTCAACCAAAGAGTGAGATAATTTTGTCTTTAGATAGATGATGATTAGTCACTGATTTACAAAAGTTTCTCCTGTCACCTTGGGGGAAAGTAGAGGCATCAGTAGGAAGTAGGATGAGACAATGTAAATGATTTGAATTCACAGGTTAAAGGGAAGAGAAAAACCAAAATTGGTTTCAACTCTCACCACTTGCGAACATAGACAGAAAGTCAAATTTCCATGAATTGGTGGCACAGCAATAGACGTGAAACTGAAGCATAGTCACTGCCCTGCCAGTCAGTGTACAACCATGTCTGATGGACTCACAAGCATCAATCATCTGGACGAGGCAGAACAGTATTCTACATATAGCCAACACTACCAAAATACCTGAGAAAAGTGGATGCTGGCAGTAATGATAAATGGAACAGGACTAAAAGGGTTTAAAGATTTAAACAAACTGGAATTGATACTTGAAGCATTTAGGATTTTAAATGTAGCCATGCCAATATTCAAACTGTATGTAGATGTGACAAGCATTGTACTAATCACTCCATAGGAATAGTCTTCCATAATTTTCTTAGCAACCTCATTTCAAAGGTGAGAACTGAGTCTCAAGCATGTCAGATACTTTTCCCAAATCTCACTTATTAAGTGGTGGAGAATAAGTCCAAAACGGTCAACCTGATTCCACGGAACAAGCTCTAAACCTGTGGTCAAGCGTTTACACTTCGGTCATTTTTGTACAATCCAACTAGGGCCAAGGCTTTCATCAAATCTTTGTCAGGTTCTAAAAGACAGAGGAGAAGTCCATGCTACTTAGAGTGGGACTCAGAAGTTGAAGCTGGACTCTAAGAGGCAGCTGTGCAAAGGGGAAGAATTTATTAAGGTGGTCTGGTAAATCTCCCAGCTTCTAGCCAGCTTTACAGTCCAGGATTAACTTTTTTAAGGACTTGGGAACCAAGCCTTTGAAATGCAGTCATCAAGAAAGATAGATCCTAAGTTTCCCTGGGGCAGAGCAGGGTGGGGGCTGGATGCTAGGGTTGTCAGGAATCTAATCTCCACAAGCACCAATTAGCAAACACATTAACAAATTGTTGCTTAAACACAGGGAACAATCTTGTCTCTAACAACCTTCAAAAGTTTTCCATTCTTTGTCCCAGTGCTTAAAAATTCTGTTGTTTTTTGACTCAGTGGAGCTGAGTTTGTCTCCCTCCTATTGTAACAGCCTTGACTCTTGTTGCAATCATTATGAATAAAATTTTCTTTGATTATTTATCCATACAGTACATTTTATCCTTCAGATAGAATAAAATTTTATTTCTAAATTAATAATTCACAAAAAATTTTTTTTGAGATGTAGGGAGTCAAAGTTCAGTAGAATAATCTGAATCTCCCAAAATTACAAGAGAAAGAAAATCTCCAGGATGCATAGCAACAAAAATAAACAACAAGAGGAAGTAGTAGAAAGATTAAGCATCTTTCATTGGATCTGAAACCATTCTGTGATATAGACAAAGAATGTGAGAACAGCAAGAAAGCTCTTGGCTCTAGGGAACAATTTATCACATCCTATGAAACAGTTAAAACAAAATGATATCGTATATTTCCAGAGAAGTTATTTTCCAAGTGTGGTTTTCCAACAATCATTACCAGCTAATGACTGGGAACTTGTTAGGAATGCACATTCTCAGGTCCTATTCATCCTACTGACTCTGCACCTGTGGAGGGGGATGCACAACAACCTCTAGGTGATTCTGTTGCAGCTAACTTTGAGTACCCCTGTTCCAGAGTTCAAGGAGGAGAATGGATAATAAAGCAGTGTCATGGGACCAACACAGAAATGTACAGATTTAGTCGTACTTCTCAACTATATCACCCATCTCCACTGAGGTTGCAGTGTAGTTATCAATCAAATATTTTGCCCAAGGAGGGTGCAAGAGCATCATCTATGTCAGCAGACACGTGCCGGATATCTGGCAGACCGGCCAGACCTCAAGAGAATGTGTTTTTATGTTCAGATCTTACGAATACGCATTTTATTCAAATGTAGGAAAACATGTTTCTGACCTGGAAAAAGTCTCATTATTCTCTATTTAAAGCTAGAACCTGTGTAATTAGAGGAGAATAGTTACTCAAATGTCACATTCCATACTTGGTTTCCAAAAGGTTTAAAAAAGAGTTTGCAATTTTACTGGAACAATGAGGTAAAAAAAGAAAAAAAGAGGAAACGTGCTGTTCTGAACCTTCATGACAATAAAACTGACAACTTTACTTCATAAACCCATCTTGGAAAATTGTAAGTTTGTTTTGACACCCTACCTTGATCTTCTGAAAAATTTTCCCTTGCCATACCTGCACCTTGACAAGCTTTCAAATGGAGACACTTAAATTAAAAGAAAAGAAAAATGTCTGAAGCACTTATAATCTGCAATCATTCTTCAAAGAACATGGCATTTTAGTGTTCTTGAAGTGTTTTAAATGTTTCCAAAGAGCTTTGCTTTGGAAGTGATTGGAATTTGGTGCATAGAAAATGATGATTGATTTTAAAATCTTAAGAGTTCTTTTGGTGTGCTGGAATGTTTAAGTGTACCATTTAAAGTACTTGGTTTCTGCATTTTAAGATTTAAAACTATTTAACCTTTCTTAGTTTACAAGAGTTCAAGTGTACCACAGTGGATTTTCTTGACTTCAGCTGCTGCAGTAGTGGGATATAAGAGCAATTAATTAGAGTAAGAAATCAAGGACTCAACAATTGGTGACTAAAATTCATAGGAAGACAGTATAAGCCCACCTGAATCTTCCCAAAGAGCACTATTATAAGGACATACTAGTGGCTGTGACTAAAAGCTATTAATTTTCTTCTTATGTAGGAAAACATGAGACAATTTCTTTGAAACAATTTGTCAACAACATAATTATGTTAAACTATCAGCATAATGAACACAGATACTGCAGATCCTCCTCCTTCCTGCCCCAGCTTGTGAAGGATGGTTGGAAAAGTATTTACAGTCCAGGTCAGCTGATGTCTGAATGGTAATAGGTTCTCCATTCACCATGTCCTCACTGCCCTGCCCCAGCCACCTCCTGCTCCAGGTCTGTGGATGTTCTCTTCTGCCCTTCCACCTATGTCCTGACACTCAGGCCATGTCACTAAAACACAGCTCTCAAACCTCTGCCTTGGCGAGAGTGGGGGGATCCCCAGTTTTGAGTCAGAATAAAGCACTATGCTTTGATTAGCTTAAAACCCTTTCAAGTTAATAGTTGTCCTAGATCTCACCACTCATCCTCATACACCTCCTAAAGATTGTCAATGCTAATTTAAATTATCTGTCTCAAGAAATCACTATTCACTTTGGGAAAAAAATAGAAAAAAGAAAATACATGTAGTCAGTAACCTAACAACTCCAAAACTTCTCAGAGACCCATTTTCCTTGCCTGCAAAGCAGGAATGAAAAAATAAATTGCAAATAATTAAAATGAGTAAGAACCAATATTTATTGGGTGCTTATAATTTGCCATGCATTATTCTTCTTGCCTTGTGTATATTGAGACATTTAGTTCTTATAATGATCTTATAATACAGGTGCTATTATTTCCATATCTCAGATGAGGGTGCAGGTACAACTAGGTAAAAGAACATACCCAGGATTGTACTAACAATATGCTAATATGAGAAATGAGTCTATTAATATTATAATTACTTTAAAGGATAGTTGCAAGGACTAAGTCACATTACTAAATTAAAAAAACACTAGCTACTTTTATTAAAATTTTCTATGGGCAAGTGCCTTGGTAATCATTTTTACAAAAACAATCTAATTTAAATTTAAGTTAAATTTATGGCAGAATTTACATAAGTAACTTACGGAAGTAAAAGTAACTAAAGTTAAATTAATTAAGTAAACATTATGTCTGTGCATTCAAATAATAGGTAAGGAGACTGAAGATTAGAGAGTTTAATAACTTGCTGTAGGCACATGACTAAAAAGAGGCAGTAAGCTATTGAGACTAAATGGTAGCTTTTAATCTCCCAGAAAGTCCTGTAATGTAATGACTATCATTGGAGTTAACACCAAGCCAGAGAGAACGGTGACCACAAGGCTTGAGTAAAAACTGAAAATACCGGAGGCCATAAACCCTTTCAGTACTAACTACCTGTTTTGGACAGCTTCCCGGCACTTCTGGTACTGGACGTGCTGTCACCCCTGGTCAGCACCGTGATGCCCCCAAAACTTGCTGTCTTGGTCATAGTGGGCCTCAGATTGCGGTTGGAGCTATCAGAGTCTGTGCTGCTCCAGGCCCTCTGATGGTCAGACCACTTTAGTTCATTCTCTGAGCTGCTCTGTCGACTCCCAGATGTTCTCCCTGAGCCATCTCTGTTGCCCCTGGAGCAAAGTCACCAGAAAGATGCACAGTGTCACATTTCATGAATGAGGTGGGTACGCACACAGTAAGGTGCTTCTTCAAGAGTCATCTACGCCAGATAACTCTTGTCAACTTCTTTCATTAAACCAGCTGTGTGCCCCCACAAACAGTACTACAAATGTTTCAACAATGTATAGACAGATAACACATCACACATAGCACACACATACAAACAGAAAAACCAAACCTAAGAATGTCACGTGATCCTTCCATCAGGGAAGGAGAGACAACTTGAAAAACATGGTATGAAAAATAATTGTTAATATCTCTTGCAGAGATAACAGGGGGATAAGTTCTCCTGATTCAAAATAGCAATGGATTAATATTCAGAATCTGAAATGATTTTAAAAGTAATTCCAACAGATAAAGAATGTTTTCTTTCACTTTAACATTAAATAATTGGCTTAGAAAAGTGCACACAAGTCCAGAGAAGCTACTTATTAATTCATTTTCCAACTTCTGAGTTTCTGACTTCATTAAGGCTATGACAGACAGCACAAGTCACAGAAGTTACTCTATACTGAATAGCAAGAATTTTGTTCAGTGACTTTAACCTCCATTGTCAGGGGAAACAGCCCTAAAGTCCTTTCCATGCAGGAAAACTTGTAAAAAGAATAGTGTTCACACTATATACACTTACAGTAAAACTTCCCAATGGGATCAATGGAAATACCAAAAGCCTTTTTCAGTGAAAGAACATATTTATTCAAAATTCAAAAAGAAAAAGCGTGAATACCCTGAAAGTGATCAATAGCTGAAGGTAAATTTTGAAGACTCCAGTGTATCTTTAAGGCATATGCCAAATTCCATGTATTGTAGGAGGAAATTTGATGAAACTTGTATTGTCATTGACTTCTAATCTTTTGAAGGAGTAATTTCATGAACATTGCTGAAGTTTTTTGCAGATGGAAACAAGACATCATTAAAATATCATAAAGGTTTCATGGATTATAAATAAGTACAGGAGGTTTAAATCCTGAGCAATAAATATAACTCTCAATTTTATATCAGTGTGCAGTATGATATAAATTCAAATCTTGAATCAAATCTCATAAAAGTAATCAGAGGCTTTGTTAAAATATTCTTTTAAAGATAATAATGTGCTATTGAGATACCAGAATTATGCATATCTGATTGAAACAGTGACCAAATTATACAGAAGGTACTCAGAAATGTTATATTTTCCTTCATCTTTACTTACTGAACTTTTTCTTTTATTTCAAGAAACTTCAGAAGGTTAATGATCCAAGAAATAATAAAAAAGAAGGAGCTAATCTATGATGAGAGCTTTGTAAAGCAAAGGCAGAAAGTGGAACAGAAAATTCACAAAATAAAAAGTACTTTCAAAGGAAACATAGGATGAAAATAGTCCTTTCTCTGCCATCTTGCATAATGTTTTCTTATATTCTTTGTTCTCAGTTCCTCAGGGATGGCTGATTTTAGGAACAAGGACCACCTAAGAAGAAATTAGGCTTTGAGAGGAAGTATCCTCAGCGATAGCCAGGTGACTTTAGTCCTTACACTCTCTTGAAATTTAAGAAAGCCATGGGATATAGGGTGTAGAAAAATCACCTTCTGAAAGGCTTGGTATTTCATTTCTAGTTGTCTTTCAGTGTCCACATTCAACTTCATTCTTCTCTGATAATTCTAATGTTGTTTATTTATCTGTGGCAAAATCTGGCTAAATCATTATTTCATGACTACAGATTCACTGGGAATGTGACAGTAATCTCATTTGTAGGTTAATTGGAATATTTATTACAGAAAAACCTAGCTTGTAGATTTGGAATTGTACTTAACTTCAACATGTAGGATGCACCAGAAAAAAACTCGACTTGTGGGGGTGATCCTTTGTTCCCATCACTCATTGTGATTTAGTTATCTATCCCCCTCACTATCACTCCTGAACCTCCCTGGGAAGAACCCAGAATTCTGCTACATGTCAATGTGTCTGAAAATTCCTTTGCAAAGGAGATGACCACCACTCTCGCTGGATATAAGCTCCTATGTTGTAGTCTACACCCTTCATCCTGGTAGAGCAATTTCTAGAGCTGTGGAAAATTCCTCTAGATTTGCAACAATTCATAACCCATAAAGCAACCTAAGATTCCCTTAGTCTTCTATTTTTGCTGAATCAACTCAAAGTACCTCAAAAGTCAAGATCTGTGCATTTTAAAAACAAAGATTTCTGTTGCTGCTTTAGGGACTTACCATTAATGGGATTTAAAATATGTATATAAATATATTTATAATTTCTCACTATTTACACATTAAAGTATTTTATACTTCTTTATCAGATTATGTACACCACCAATTGTTGGGTGAGGCACAGAGATGACTTCTATATAGGTTTGCACATGGGATCATAGACTTCATAGAAAAACACATCCACAGGTGCCTTCCCAGTCCTGGTCCTAAGTTAAGTCTTGGTTCCCTCCAACTGGAATCCAGGAAAACAATAGTAATGGGACATGTGGCCATTGGAAATGGTCTTTTTGGAGGTAACTGGAATTTCATCCCAGGATAGTCATAAAGCATGTACTCTAAATTCTGTTCTTGTGGTGATTAACAACTGATAGCATTTATTTTCTTTCATTTCTGCATGTTGAATTATAATTATTATTATTAAAGTTAAAGATGATGTACACTTTGAATTGCCCTTAAAATTGTGCTAATTTGCCTTCCTGAATTTCTGTGACTGGTGATATTGGTGGGTGGTGGAATGCCTACTTGGCAAGGCTGACCTGAAGAAATGGTAGCTTTTCAGGTAGGCAATTTGGAGCTATATAAATCACATTGAACTTTGAGGTTCAAAAATCCATAATTTATCTACATCAGCCTAAACAAAGTAGATATAGTGTGTGACTGCAGGGGTAATGATAAATTTCATTTTTTCTCCTCTGGATTTTCAAGAGAAAATGTAAGATTTTCAAGTGTGAAAGACAAATTAAATTATCTGATGATACATTAGGAAGGTACTAGATTATGTAGTTCAACCTGGAAAAGCAGAGTTAAAAAGTAAAAACTTCAATTTTGTTTCTGGTCACAGTATAAGTTATAACTTTAGATAAAGTCCTAAATTTAGATTTACTGCAAAAAGGTATTTTCTAAAAAGACAGTATGTCCAACTTTCTTTATATTTTCTTTCTTCTAAACTCAAAGAGATTTGGTTTTGATTTTGTCTTTCTTATAACAAATAAATAATAATATTCACAAATACATGTATTTAGCATGTATTAGATACTGAGTGTATCTGTAGGACTGGGTACCTTTTTCTGCAGTGTTGAATGCTAGAAAGACATTTAACAGATGATGAGAAAATTGTTCCTCTGCTCTCATAGAGCTTTCAGTTGAATAGAAAGCTTACAATTTTTTTCATCCTTTCCTTTGTCCCACACCGATCTTGATTTAAGCAATTCATTATAATTAAAAAGAATATCATAACTGGTTTTAGAAATGAAATCTGTGATTGAGAAAATACTACTTGAAATATTATGGGAAGTAGTGTTCTAAAAATTAGCTATATAAAGTATCAATTTATTTTCTAATGTTGGGACTGTGTGTACAAGTGCAAAAGTGCATAAATATTTTATTTTTTTTTATTTTGGTTTTTCTCTGGTACCGGGAACCGAACTCACGACCTTGTGCTTGCCAGGCAGGTGCTTTTGCCGCTGAGCTAAATCCCCAGCCC